>NC_056745.1:580906779-580966779 GCF_019279795.1 Protopterus annectens | reverse complement strand
CCTAAAGACGTTATCAGCAGTAATCAAAATGTTTGTTGCCTCAGTTCTGTAACATTGAATAATTGATATTTAATATCTATACGTATAAATACACAACCCATAATTCATGACCCTGTCAAACCTCTCGGAACACGTCCTGAGCTGTGACCTTGTTCTGGACATAACAGCAGAATGATTAATTTTGATTCACAAAAACGTCCAGCTCTAAACTCTACTTACCTCTTCTGTCACTTTGCAAAATAGATATATAGATAGATAGATAGATAGATAGATAGATAGATAGATAGGTGAATAAATAAATAAAGAGAGGACTGTGAATACCACTGACACTGATTTCTTGTTACTCTAATTTGGAATCAGTGAGTCCTCTAACTCTAACCTACTTACAGCTGTCAGACCACTCGGAGTGGAAGCATTTGGTTCAGAAGTGGCTTACTATCCCCCCACAATCCACACACCCATCCTGGTTGACTCAAGTCTTGTATACCAATTTCCTGAACATCCCTTAGCCTACACCTTAGCCTGGTGGTGAATGTGCCACAAACACATCCAGTCCAACAGCTTGCCAATGATGAGTCATTTCCATAACTCCAGTTTGTCCACCATGTCATTCAGCAGTCTCTTCTAACACCAACATTACCAAAAAAGGAACAATTTCAACATGCCTCCAGTTAGGATTTCTTGCCTAAGCTCAATATCTACCTATGGACCTGTCAATCTTTGCTAAGACCACTATCTCCCTCAAGAGCCTAGCAATCCTTGCATGTGTGTCCTTCCACCCAATTCTTCTTTCAGTGATCAGCTTCCACTTTAATTAGCATGTCAGTAATAGACCTGTATAACATCATCCAGTAGCACTGACCTCCCTCATCCTCAGCACATGAGAGCATTATTAGCTTCCCCTTTGCCCAGTAATATTCACTGCATGTCATTGGGTATTGTAGACATCCCATTGTGTGCATTCCATTACTTTATTTCCAAATCTACATCCATGCCACACTATTCCAGAGACTCAGTGCTTCTCAGTACATATGGTGATTAAGAGATTATGTTCTTCTTTCAGCAATCACATATTAGCAGCATGCCACTGGACGGTACTTCAGCACAAGGTACTGATCATGTCTCGCAATGGCTGGCTGATTCCAAATTCAAGGTAGCTTACTAATACCTCCCATGCCAGACTATTGGTGCTCCAGCTAGTCATGAGTCAAGTCTGACAATACTAAGAGCCTGGATTTATGCATTCCATCTAAAGGCTTTAAAACTCTCATCACTGGAAGTGCAGTTATTTAACCAGCATTAGTTAATCTTATGCTAACATATCTTTGACTGCTCAACTCAGCTGTTGACTGTCTAAAACCTTTCCTAATATATATTGCATTAGTTTAATAGTGGAAGAGGGCACTAAGCCTGTCTACTCTACCCTTTACATGCATTTATCATTCTACTTCCCATGCATAACTATCATCCATCTTACACTGTTTTGATTAAATCTGTACCACCTTGATCACTGTCTCCACCTCCCATTGTGATAGTCCATTCCATGGGGCTATAACCACCTTTGTGAAGAAGTATTTTTGGACTTCTACTAGGTAGTTGTTGCCTCCAGTCTTCATGTTTTCCCCTCTCTGCCCTGCAAACTTCCTGATCAAGATGATCCATTTGCATCTTCCTGATGTGATCATCTGCAACAACATCATGTTTCTATCTCTCCTGGTCTCCGGAAGAAGAGCACTGGCTTCTATACTCAGTGTTCATTTCTTTTCCTTACCATCCAATATACCTCTTTAGTGGCCACTGAGACAGAATATCACATTTCTATTTGGCACTTTCTAGTGGTTTTCTTCAGGATTGAATCCAACAGCCTGATGTCCGCTTCTTGTATGGATTCTAGAACATTCTAGTGGTTTTCTTCAGTATTGAATCCAACAGCCTGATGTCCGTTTCTTGTATGGATTCTAGAACATTAAACATATTCCATTGTGGTCTGACCACAACCAAGTAAAATGGAAGCATTAGCTCTTTGTTTTTAGAGTCTATCCCTCCTGAAGATGAATTCCAGCATTCTGTTTCCTACTGCCACTCCCCTCTTACTCTGATCTCAGTGGTCTAGTCCTGGTGTGATCAAAAACCCCTTATCTTTTTACACTCTACTGTAGCTATCAGTTCACTTCCTCCAGCTGATATTTCATACAATTGTTGCTGTAAGCCATTACATTTGTCCACACTGAAGCTCAGCTGTCACTTTTTTGACCACTTGGTTAGGATTTCCAGATAATTCCTTAGGGTCTTTCCCCTTGTTCTCCTCTACAGCACCTATTCTTATGTCTTCAGTGAACAGGATGCACCTGTTATCTAGTTTTCAGATATTCTGAGACAAACACATTGATCACAGGTCAGGTCTCAGTGGTACACCATTAGCCACTTTCCTAATTCTGGACTGTCCCTTTCATTACATCCACCTGTCTCCTACCTTTCAGCTATGTAGTTATCCAGTTCACCCGTTATGTTCCTACCTCAAACTATTCTGCTTTTTGTATCAGCTATCTCTGTGGTACACTGTCAAAGGATCTGCTGAAGTCCAAGCTGACTCCACCTCCTGTAACCTCTCTGCTAAGTTTATATTAGTATAATGGTCATTCATCATAGAAGGAAGCAGCTATATACAATACACATATATCAATTAAGTACGTGCCAAAATTAAAGTGTGTGTGTGTGTGTGTGTGTGTGTGTGTGTGTGTGTGTGTGTGTGTGTGTGTGTGTGTGTGTGTGTGTGTGTCTGTAAGCATGCATGCATGCAAACAATTGGTTTGTCAAGTGAAGTACTGTTTCATGACTCTGCTATTGTGCAACTGGCATTTTATACCTATTCCAGTAATAACCCCTAAAATAAACGATGAAGTAAAATACCACCAGAAATGTCTACATTTGTGAAATATAAAGGAATACATCAATCTAAGTATATATATTTACTCTTATCATACTGCAGTACTGTTGTACAAAAAAATATATAATTTTGTATAATTTTGCAGTAATTAGAATACTGTAACTATACTGTTAATATTCTGACTATTTTTTGTTTGGGTGTTCTTGCTATGTTTAGTCAATGTTTTCCAATACTGATTTAATTTTTCATTTCACAAGCTGTATCACTTTTCATTTAAACTGATAAACCACTAATATAATAATTCATATTTCTTTGTGAATTAAAACTTCTAATATAATAAATCATATTTCTTTGTGAATTTCAGTCGTATTGCCTGCTTTAATATTATACTTCAAAAGGCATCTATAGTCACAGCTGTCATTTGCATACATATTTTACAGTTTTGGCAGGGTTATTGATGCATGCGTGTGATCACTCTGAACAACTGCCATGAAGCTATTCAGGTTAAAGATGAATACAGAAAAGCATTGCTACACATCTGTTAAGTTTTCAAGTGTACAGTATAAATGGAATGTAGTGGACACATCATTGGTAATTTAACCATCTGCCTTGAAAACTCAAGCTGTAGTTACCCATTATATAGCATATTAAAATATATGAACTGCAACGAAACATAATAAGAACTTGCCACTGGATTTAAGGGGAATAAGATGAACTGTATAGCATTAAACCAGTGGAAATTTATAATTTCAGAAATAAGCTAGTCTGAAGAAATCTATAATTTCAGAAGGAAACATGTCTGAACCTTAGACTCATTTTCGTTTGACAACCCTGGTAAATTACAATCTTTGTAGTTACTCATAATAGCTATTTAGTGCCCTTTGTGTTGAAATAATAAATGTTACAGTTAATCTCAGGAGTCATGACTTCTGTTATGTTTAAGGCATCTCCTGTGTCACCCAAAAATGTGGAACAGAAACGGAGGTAAAGCTGGGCTGATTATTGTCTCTTCAGACATATCTATCTATCTATCTATCTATCTATCTATCTATCTATCTATACATACATACATGTGTGTATGTATATATATATATATATATATATATATATATATATATATATATATATATATATGCATTAGATATAGCTATAGATATATGGTATAATATAAGTTTAAATTCTATTCAAGATAAAGACAGAAGTGCATATGTTAAGAACTCGAAGAAACAAAAATGATATAAACAGTTTCTGCATTTAAAATAATTAGCCATTTTTTTTCATTGAAAAGGGATGTATGCACAGGACTCTCCAAGGTTACAATTATGAGAAAAATATGCTCAGCCATTGCCCCATAGGAAATAATTAGCAGTCACAGAGTACAGCTACAGTATAGTCCATTGTGCCTAATTTGTGTGCTTAAAATGCTGTCCTTAGTTATTATTTAAAGGCTGCAACTCTTGACAGGACAGTATATTTACAGTTTAAGCATATGCATCAGTTATAGGTCAAGGATTTCTTCAAATATTTTGGTACAGTTTTATGAAACATAAAAGTAAGCAAATGAAATCCATTTTGTTGTCAGCATTATTTCTCCAAAACTAGTTTGTGATAGAAAGTGTCGAAAGTGATTATTTTTATGCCTACAGGAACCATAAAATGTCCATATGTATATGTCATTCCTTTCTATTTAAAATTATAAATAGCTTGCAAAAATTATAATAGTGCAGAATGATAATAGTTATGCTATTTTTAATTCACAACTATACCTCATTTCCATACGTGTTAAAAAGGCATTGTCCTAGTATCTTTGCTCATTACATCAATTTGTGTTTTTGACTTTTTAGACTTAACAAATTAAAATGTTGAAATGGCATAAACGTTTGATCAGCTAATAAAAATTGCAAATGGAATACTTTAACCTGATAGCACTATGCTTTAATTATAAGATGTCTACAGGGTACAAGCATTTATTTCCACAAAATTAGAGTATAACTGAAAATGAAAAATAGATCTGATGACAACATATGTGATACCTGGAGTGATAATTTTGTATAAAAATATATGTCTTATCTTTGGAAATTCATATTTTAACTACTGATGGCTGTACAATAGATTTAGAATGTCATACGGGTAACATCAGACTGAAATTAAAGTTACTATAAAATGCATATATGAAAACAAGCCAACACTTTATTTCCTGCATAAACTTCTTGCATGCCAATTTCATGTTATTGGTACAACAGAAGCCTTAAATATTAGATATGCAGTATTCTGTCTGAAACAGTTATATGTAAAGTAGTTTTATAGTGGATAAGAAAAACCATATGGCAGCAAATAGGTATGCTGCTAACTTCAGTAATTCTTAACTAATAACCTATGCTGAGACAGGCTGAGATTCATTAAAAGCATTGAATCATATATCTCAAGAGTGTGCTACAAAACACAAACCAATGCCATTTTGTAGACAGATAAATCCCTAGCTAGAGCCCATGCAACATGGGTTAGATTAATGCCTTGAGCATTTGAGGCACTGGCAGGAAAGGATGGGCATGCAAATCCCAGGGTCCCAGGGTGCTCATCCTGGCACTGCCTGAGTTTATGTGTCTACATAAAGAGGGGAGTAGCCTTTTTGCAGAAGCAGTTGCCAACAAGCCCCCCCCCCTTAGATGTCTATATGTTCTATGCTGGCCCTAGCCCAGAAATTGGTGTTAGTCCGCAGAATGAAAGGAGAGTCCTGAAAGACCTGTTGATGGACGAGGGCACGGGGTAGAAGTCTGGAAGATCTGAAGCTAGGGAGTGAGGGAACCAAAAAGAAAAAAAGAGTGCGCTATACAGCTCAGATCCAACAAGTACCACACAATATATCACACAAGGAAATTATAATATATATTATAATATTTATGCAGTATAATGCAGAATAAATAAACTGCAAAATTTCTTTGATGGCATAGTGGAGGCATGCACCAGCTAAGAGACATGAGATAATACAATATGCAGCCTTTTTTATTCAGTTTACTTTTTGGTGACTAGGTCACTGGCAGTTTACAGAGGACAGTACTTCTACTGAATAGGGATAATTTACCTATTCTCTGGAATAGACTTCCCATACATGTCAAGCAGAGCACCTCACTGGCCCTCTTCAAGGAAATCTTGATGAGTGGATGGGAAATAGAAAGTTCACCCTGGAGATCACTCCAGTGGCTCTACTTGACAGAGGCACTGGGAACTAACACCAGGTGGCACAATGCCAGGGCACTTCTATGGGCTAGGCTTGTAAAGGCCCCAGATCCATTAGCCTAGTACACACCTATGAACCTATGAACCTATAAGAAAATAAGAAAGAAGACAATTCTTTTGGATATAAGGAACGTAAATGTTATTTATTTATTTTTTTTGCAGCAATTTTATTTAAATGAAGCATGGGGAATAGAATTTAAATATAAAAAGTGGAGATTTAAATAAATGAAGCAATGGGAATAAGAATTTTGTTTAAAATAGTGTGATTAAGAACATATGTGAGGCTCAAGATGGAAGAAAAATAGTAACTGATTTATATAAGGAAATGAGTATGTGAAGATTATTCAATGTGTATGAAAATAGGACTTGTTTTTAAAGCTACAAAATTTTGTTAATTGTTTCTTGTACAAGAAAGAATATAATTTGGAGCCAATGGTAATTAATTGATTATCTTCTAGTGGCAAAAGAATTTAAATACACTTTTGGAGGAATAGAATTGAAGGAACATACAGATCATTCTAGCATTAGCATAGGATGAAGATAAAACAAAAATGGGTGGCATTCTTCAGCTTCAGACATTTTGTAATGCTGTTTTTTGTAGTCTAAAAGATCAAGTTACTCTAAAAAATTGAAAAAAGATGAATGAATGTCTCAGAATGGTAAGAATTTCTGAAAAAAAAAGTCAGCTTTGTCACAAAATTGAAAGATATGCACTAAAACGATGTGTAGAAATAAATATGAAAGATATGAATATTATTTATACAAATGGACAATGATGATATGATTTATAATAATATTAAATGAGTAAATGATGGTGTGAATACAAGTGAAATACTGAACAAAAGTAAAAAGGATGTTTTTGTAAATGCGTCTTAGAGATACTGATTGATGTAAGTAATGAAGGAAGGAAACACTGATTAATGTAAGTAAAAAAACCATGATCAGCGAAGTAAAAAAACCATATGGAGGTTATTAAAATGACAGGCATGGGATTCTTTTTGTTGAAAGGTAGCATTAGAAAGAATTGAAGAACAGAACAAATGATTAATTCAACATAAATTGTAATTCATTAATTCTTCATCTAGCATAATAAATAATAACAAGGCCATCTTCTCATGATCTGTCCGTTGAGAAGTCACCACAGTGGATCATTCTCCATCTGTCTTCCCACCCTGTGCATCTTTCTCTCCACATCCCCTACACCAACCACCTCTTAAACCTCTCCTAACCTTATCCTAGGCCTTATCCTTTTCCTGTTACCTGGTATTTATCCCTTAGCATCTTGTCCCTCCTCAGCATCCTCCTCAGCATGTCTCCCTTGTCTCCAAACTTTCTCTGGCTTTGTCTCAAACTTTCAAGCTTTGCTGACCCTCTATCCACCTTATTCCTACCCCTGTCACACCCTTGTCACCATTACAAATCTTAATCAGTTTAAATCAAACACATTTCAGTCTTACTCATAACGCTTTTATCGGTGCCACTTCCTCCAACACAGTAACAGCTAGTCTCACCACCACCCTCTTGTAGACCTTCCTTTCACTCTTTGTGGTACTCACTCTTCACCACTACTTCCTGACACCTGTCTCACTTCTTCCCTCCTGTCCTCTTCCACTCTCTTCATGACTCACAGACTCACTGAACTATGATCCAAGTATTCAAGCTCATTCACCTCCTTCCATCCTACTATTCCTCTATCCTCCATTCTCTATCCCTCATCTATTTTCCTTTTTGCCTCTTCTACTTTAGTCCTCTTGACCTTGTTCCTCTTCTCTCTGTCTCTCTCTCCCTGTCTCTACTCTCTCAGGATCCTGTTCCTCTCTCCACTACAGATCACATTGTCATCTGATTCCTGTCATCCGTAGTCCATGGGGTTCCTCCATCTGCTCATCTGTCCAGCCTGTCCATCCCCTGTCTCAAAAACAACCAAAAAGCAAGTTAAAAAAAAAAAAAACCTGCACTGCATCCATACATATTAACAATTGATCAAACTTCAACAAAAAGCAGTAACAGCTGTAACAGCTTCAATAATTAGAAATTAAATTATGCAAGGTTATAGGGTCCATAAGATAAAAGTGCAGGTCCATAAAAGGTTAAAAAAAAACATAAGTGGAAAATGGGTTGAAGCCTGTGAAGTAATCTGTAAAACAAGAAAATCTGGTGAATTAAACAATGCTTTAATTGTGTTTAATTGCGTTGATTACAATAAGGTTTATAACAAAAATAGTTTCAAATGGTTGAGCTAACTAGATAAAACTAAATATAATGATTGTAAATGGTACGTTGGTTATTTTCAGTTATCTGCAGTATTAGTAAGTATCAGATGTAGGCAGTAAATATATTTGTCAGATGTACAAAATAAATATATTTGAGAATAAGAATATAGATGTATTTGTTTTAGGTAACAGGGGAAGGTTAAAGGGATAAAAAAAAAGTTTTAGACCAACACATATTATATGATAAAATTACTACCAATAAGCTAGAAGCAGTTCTAATGAAACTTCAAATGGATGAAAAAGTTATTGTGTTAGTTAAGATATTATTTTATAATTTAGATGTTATTATTATTAAAGCAGTTATGTAAAGCAGTGGACTGAGGGATTTTGTCAGACTGTATGCTGGATGGCGGCGTTGCGTGGCACTTGCTGAGCAGTGTACGGTGTAAGGCGGCAGACAAGTCTGCGGTCTGCCGGCGATAGCGGCATAACGGCAGGCGTGCATAGGAGCTTCTAAGCTACTCTTGTGGCAACAGTGTTGGTATATGCAAAGTACCTCATTTGCTGCTGAAATTCATGCAAATGAGGTAAATTCAATGTCATAAACTGTCCGTGTGTCCGTGTATCAAGTGTTGTCTCTGAGAAATGTACTCCTTTAGTAGCAGTCTGCAAATAGCTAAACAGAAGCATGAGCTAAAACAGCTAAAAATAAAAGATGTGCTAGTAAGAGTAAGTGCATGCCAATGTCTCTGAGCCATTGGTATTTTATAAAATATTGTAAATCGTAAAAATCATCTGTGTTTTACCCTGACACTTCCGATGTTTAGCGCGTGGCGCAAGCTGTAGCAAAAACTTAATGCTTTCTAAAAAATAAAAAAAAAAAAAAAAAAAGAAAAAATAGCCACAAATGCCAATTCACTCAAAGCAAACATGTTCTGCATGCAGGTAGATAGCAGGACAACAACAACATGGCTTAGTGTGGTACAGTTTGCTAGGGGGTGTGAGTAATAACCAAGATGTAACCAAATTGATGATGCAAGGGATAAGGATAGGATAGAATCCTAATTTCCCAATTTTTCCCTGGCATGTGAGCCATGTCCCTGTAGGATAAGGTAGTGTGGGAGTAGGTGATTGAGTCGACATAAGTCTGAAAGACTGTAAGGTGATTGGGCATGTAAGGTGATTGTTTCTCTCTGAGTTGTGTCAGGATTGCAAGAGTGTGTTGCAGAGTGTGTTCACAGTGAAACAACTGAAAACAAGAAACGCCATGGATATATCTGAAATTTCTTGCAAATTTCTTACATGTGCGCCTGTGTGTGCACGTGTGCGCCTAATAAGCTGCGCTGGTGTGTGCGCTGCAACTGTTGTTTGCCGCTTGCCTTGTGCAAGAGAAGAAAGGGAAAAAGGAGGGAAAGTAGTAGAGGAAGTGCCAAAGAGAATCCAGTGCACCAGGTATAATATATCAAGTCAATCATTACACGGGTCCAACAAGCCCAGCCAGCAATAACACTTTAAGCTCTGCAAACAACAGCAGCGTAGTTTTCACAAGAACTCTGCAACACTGCAGTATGCAGTATACAAAAACTTAAACTTAAGCAGCTTATACAAAATGTTGGGGGCTGCTATTGCTATCATAAAACCAAACAGGTGCTGGTGAGGTGGGTGGTGTGAATGCTGCTGAGCAGCCCACAACAGCAACCCACAGTGCGGAGAAGACCCACAGACCCAGGGTAGACTGCAGAGAGACTACACCCTGGAGATGGTGGGTGCTATAGAATGGACAGGACAGACCTGCAGCAAATTGTTGGGCTGTGCGGCCATGCCTCACACCAACAACCAAGTACCCATCCCAGTGGATACCAAGGTAAGGTATGTGTTATGTGTACTATACTAGAGTACCTTGACCTTCCAGAGACTAACTAGTGATATGATGGGGGTTGAGGCATCATCAGCATCAGTACACTGCACCATTTCCATGCCCCATGTCAACATGTCGATTGACATGTATATTTCCCCAATTCAGTGAGGTATTGGCCAGCAATATGCATCTTTTCCGCAAATAGTGAATACCCTGAGGTGGTGTGCAATAATAGACTGCATGCACATACACATCAAAGCACCACCTGGTGGCCGGTTGAGTCTACATCAGCCACAAGGACTCCCCCCTCCATCAGCTACAACGAGTGCCCATGGCAGCATAATAAATGAATGTGTGTGCTGGCTGCCCTGGGCTATCGATGATTCCATCATCTGGCATCTGAGCAGCTGTACAGCAGATTTGTCGATGGGGGGTCACCTGATGGTCACTGTGGGGGATACTGGATACGCTGGAGGCGTGGCTGATGACACCCATTATAAATGCACACACCTGCAGACAAGAACTCCATGATGAGGCTGCGCTGGACAAGCAAAACATTGTTGGCATGTGTTTCACAGCTCAAGTCACAGTTCTGGTGCCTGGACACATCTGGTGGAGCCTTGCAGTTCTCACCAATTACATGTACCCAAATTGTCATGGTATGTGTGCCATGCTGCACATGATGATCTGCTAAAACAGCTGCAGGCAGAACAGGCAACAGGCAGGCAAACAGCCCCACCATTGCCAAGACCTGCACAGGCTGGCCTTGACTCAGAGGAGAACAACAGGCCTGCCCCAGCCCAGGCGAAGCGTACCCGGCTGGCCTGGCCTTGGCAAGACGCGCATAGCACAGCCTGGAAATGACACCTCTCTCTGACTGCGCACAGCACAATAAAGTTGCCTAACTTGACACTACCTGTTTCAAACGCATATGTAGAATTGTATACTATGCATCCGATGTGCATCCTGCATCATCACCACCTGAGGCATCATTGCTGCCCCTGCGCCTGTTTAGCAAATATAAGCAGTATAAGCACATTTTACACTTTTTATATTTAAGCACAATTGCGAGGAGCTGTGTGCCGCACAGACTAACGCAACACAACATCAGGCGTTGGGCAATTGCGGAAAAAGTCAGGCAAGTCGGCTAAAACTCACACACCTTTACTGTTCCTTAACCAGTCACCAGTCTCTTAACAGGAAAATAAAAACGGTGGCCGGGGCTCGAACTCAGGATACTGTGCATTATAGTCAGAGTACTGGACCACTAAGCCATGACAGCATGCCCTCTGAACTTTCCCCCAGGCCTATGCAGACAGATAACAGCAGGCCAGGCAGTGTGATGTGGGTTGGGTAGGCTATGAAGTCGCAAATTAATACATGTGAAATTGGAAGCTACGTTCTGTAGTACAGTAGTATGCCTCAAGCCAGTACGATAGGCAACAGTACAGACTGAAATGGAGTACCTGACATAGCAGTTCAGGCCTAGCAAATGTGTATAAGTGTCAGGTGAACCCCTCATCCAATATACACCCATAGTAACAATCAGGTGTGCCCCCTGGGTAGAAATGTACAAATAATAGCTGTCCCCCCTGTATGTATAAATGTTGATAAGTCTATGCAAAGCGACTCCTGGAATCCCTGCAGGCACAGCGTGCTTCCTGTCGATGTACAACACAAAGGTGAGCCCTGAAGTAAAACAAAACTTGATTTTTCACACACATATAGTATATATGTCCATATTGGGCATGCTCATGCACTTCAACAAATTTAGCAAATCTCAGTCAGCAACATACTGAAAGGTCATACTGGGCATGCTCACACACTTAAATAAACGAAGCAAGTGTCAGTCAACAACATACTGAAAGGTCATACTGGGCATGCTCACACACTTAGGCCATGTCTGAGTACAGCAGTGGGCCACACATATCTGGCAGTTGCAGTTCTTACCCCAGAAACTTGTCACTATTCACTAATCCTGCCTTGCGCACACAGTTATATGAAAACAGACCCATATAATATATTGGACTCCTGTCATAATCAAACAATGTACTACAAGTACTGAACTTGTTCAGAGAAAGTGAAAATTCAAAGACCAATAAATCTCCGATCAGTATCATCAATAAACAATGAGCACTCCTAACATCATCCAATCCATGTTCTGGCAAAAATATTGTCAAAGAGTCCATAGAGAACCATGAAGCTTTCTACGCAATGTCATATATATCAATGTAAACACATATATGTTCTGAGTCAGTGCAAACTGTAAATGAATACATGTACATGACTCACACCGCCAACATCTTGTCAGACAGGTTCATACATATTTACCCCCTTCTCACTGACAAAAGGGCCCATTATCATACCTGGAGACTGTGAAAACCCAGAAATCACATATACAATGGTTAAACAGCACTTTCCAAACCTAAAAACATGGCATCTATAGGATGACATGGCTTCCCTAGCTGTGTCATATGTGAACTCCAAAACAAGCAGACCCTGCACCTGAACAGTCTGTTGAGACTCACCCTCTGTACAGGATATCAAACTGTTGAATGCGTTACAGCAACATTTGGCACGCTCCACAAGTGTTGGTGCACAACAGACCATATGAACTATTGTCTTATAAGCCTATTAAGCCCGATCTGCAAGGCCATGGAGTCCATCATGAGGAACTCATAAACAGAGCTATTGTGAGCCTACAAACACCCAACCCTACCAATTTCAGTTTGGTCAGGGGCAGATCATGGTTCCCAAACCTGCTAGACTGTTTTCAAGGCAGTCACCCAGGACATATATCAATGAAGTGAGCTACACACGTCCCACATAGACCTTGGAAAGGCATCTTCCAACATCCCAGACACATGTCATATCCACAAAATCAACAACCAGTGCATAAATATGTATGTCATCTGATGGATTGCCAAACGCGGCACAGATAGATCCCACAAGGTAAGAATTGTGGTCTCCTGTTCAAGCTGGTAACAACTGCTGTCCCCCATGGCTCAGTCCTGGGACCCCTCCTGTCTGGTGTATACTTTTCAGAAATACAGTCAAATACACGAGGGCTATGTTTAGCAAAGTTTGTGGATGACTGCAAAAAAGTTGTCAAAATCAATGTGTGGGACAACAGAGACATCCTTAAAAAGGGTCTTAGTCAGACATATGTGGTGTAAAAATTATGCCCTCAAGCTACAGTCATACAAATACCACATAGGTGCCAACACCCTAAATATGGAGGTGATAATAAGGGATCTATGGACACATGTGGATAGTCATCTCTACTTCCAGAAACTTATTCACAAAGTGGTTAGAAAATCATGCTATGTGTTCCCACAAACTGCCAAGGACTTTGCATGTAGGTCAAAGGAGGTTCCCTCTACTCATCAGTCATCAGACCCGTCAGAGAGTACCACAACACATGTGCAATGAATCTGACTAGGCACCTTCAGCAGCTGGAAAGACCACTGAAGTACCTCAACAAGAGGATTACTGGCCTCAGACAGTTGCCCCATGCAACCAGACTGAATTTAACTCAATCTGTACTCTGTTGCATACTGTCTACTCAGGAGATCTCTGCCCAACAGACAGGTCCATGTCCAATGCAGAACTGATGTACATGTGCTATCTGAAGTAAACACAAGCTCACTGTACCACATGCTCTAGGGATATCATCATCACAACATTAAATAGAACATGTTGGAGGGATACATGACTAACTCACAGACTTCCCTTGCTTTGGAACAGGCTCCCAACTGACATTAAGCTGAGACCCTCACTGACACTCTTCTAGAGGAGCCTTGATGAGTGTATGTGAAACTGAACTGTCACACCATGGATCACTTCATCAGCTCTACTACACAGAGGCCTAGGAAACTAACTCCATGGGTAGTGATAGCTGCACACTCTGGCCATACTAATATATGCCTTCAGGCAGATAGCCTATCACCTACCTATGTACCTATATATATATATATATATATATATATATATATATATATATATATATATATATATATATATATATATGGGGAACACAGTATAATAAGCCAAAGATGGATGGGTAGAGATGTGTGTAAGAGGGTGACCATGACAGGGAGCCTTCCAGGACTGTCCCACCCAGCACACATCCCAATGGCATGAAAGACATGAGGTGCACATCTCTCCCACTGTACATAACAGCCAACAGTATCTGTAAGCATTACAGTGTATGTGGTCCATGTGCCTGCTGTACAACATGACTGTACAATGAAGTACACATCTACTATCTGTAGACATGTACCTGCCACATAGGTCCATAGGTATGTAGTAGACTATCTCCACAAAGGCATATATCAGCCTACGCAAGTTATGCAGCTTTCACCACACCATTGGGTAGTCTCTCAAGGCCTAGTTCTAATAGTTAGTACCCTAAGCCCCTTTCTAGTGGGGCTGCTGATGTGATGCCTGGCATGAACTGTCTGTTTCCCATCCACTCATCAAGGTTCCAATTGAATAGTGTCAGCGAGGGGGTCTGTCTGATGTACATTGGGACTCTGTTCCACAGTAAGGCAGGTGTCTGGGATGGTACTCTATCCCACCAGCATGTTGTATTCATCGTTCCGATGAGGTTCATATCCCTGGAATGTGTAGGGTGACTCAGTGTTGTTATGTGTAGATGGAGCATGTTCAACAGTTATGTGTTGGACATGGCTCTGTATGTTAGGCAGAGTGTGCCTCTGAGTAGGCGGTACACAACAAAAAACAGATTTAGTTTTACCAGTTGTGTTGCATAACACAACTGTCTGAGGCCAGTAATCCTCTTGGTGAGGTACCTATGTGGTCTCTACAGCTGCTGGATATGCTAAGTCGAGTACATCCAAAATGGTGCACTGTACTCAATGATGGGTCTGATGATGTATGAGTAGAGTGCCAACACTACCTCTTTGGATCCTGATGCAAATCCTTTGTTGATTAGATGGGCCACATAGGATCTCACAATCACTTTGGCAACATGGTTGTCAAAGGAAAGATGACTATCTACTTGTGTCCCCAGATCCCTTATCACCTTGTCATTTTTAATGGGGTAACACCCATGTGGTAGTTTGTGGGTATTTTGTTTTCAACAAAGAGGATCACTATGCATTCCTCCACAGTGAGCTTGAGACCATGATTCTGACACCACACATCTGTCTCATAGAGTTCCTTCTGGAGAATATGTCTGTCTTCCTGGGAATCTATTATGGCAAACACTTTACAGTTCCCAGGAAACGTAGTCAACCACAACTCTCCTGTGTTGGCATGTACATTTGAGAAGTCTATACTCAACAGGAGGGACCCCAGGACTGAACCCTGGGGGACAACAGTCATTACCGGTGTAGAGTCTGACATGTAGCCAGCAACTCATAATGTGTGGGATCTATCTGTGAGCCAGTTTTCAATCCATCTTGTGATGTATGGATTCATGGCAAGGTTGGTGAGTTCATCTATGATACCTGACTGGGGAATGGTGTCAAAGGCCTTAGTGAGGTATAGGTAGGCTGTGTGGAGCTCATTTCAATCATCCGTATCCTGGGTAACTGTCAAAGAAATCCTCCCAGTTCAGGAGGCGTGGTCTGCATTTGACAAAGCCAGACTGTGTGTGCTCAACTGTGTGAAGGTTCCCAATCTCTGTATTGTTGACTTCCATTATGATTGGCTCCATTGCAGAACACACTTGTCAGGCTCATAGAGCATGAATGCCAAGGGTTTTTTGTGGCCCCACCCCTGTGGAGTGTGAAGAACGTTGCTGTGCAACATTCTATGGATACATATCCTGTAGAGAGCATGTAGAAAGAGGTGTAGGTATCCTTGATGAATATGGATACATCCTCACCCTGTGTGCTATGATTCAGGTTCTGATGCTGGAAGGTATGGAATGAGTCATATCCTGGTAGTGCTGGTGTGCTGTCTGGAGCCTTGAACTAGGTTACTGATACTGCACAGATATCAATATTCTCCATAATGAGAAGTGCCTCGAGTGTGTGCATCTGGAGGCTGAGACTTTTGGCAATGAGTAGCATTTAGCTCACTTAGTGGTTATTTGTGTTGGTTACGGGGTTTGGTTTATCTTGCATGACTGGTGTTCCACACCTGATGCCAGTGCTTCATTGGTCCCATCTGACCATAAGCTAATTATCATACATATCCACATTCTGGACCCACACCCCCATTAAGAAAACCATGTTAAAAAATGTCTCCAAAGCCAACTTCATGCTTCTTAACACAGACGTGCTGAACTGCAGGACACCCATGCAGATGGACAATACAGTTACGACTACTGAATCCTTCACAATTGCACTTCATAAGCACTTACATGACTGCATGCATCGTGCTATCCCAAACAGAACCAAGATGCTAACCTCCAAGAAAAGGAAGCCAATCTGGTGTTCCCCTGCCATAAACAAACTGCACAACAGAAGGAAAATACTGTTGCAAAAGAGGGTAAAATCCCATGAGGGGAGGAGCTCCATGGTCCACATTAGTAAGAAGCTGTGAACCATGATAAAATCCTCCAAAGCTAGTTATGAAAACAAAATCGACACTGATTCTAAAGACAACCACAAAGCATTCTATAGCTATGTCAAGAATCTCAATGGCAACACTCAGATCTGCTCTGAGTTACAGCACAATGGCACTAAATTTACAGACCCAACTGATATTGCCAACATCCTTCAGATAGGATCAGTGCTAACTTTACCCCCCTCTCACCCATGAAAGAGCACATCTCTATAACGGAAGACTGCAAAGTTGCTGTCATCATGGCTGCACAGGTAAAAAACACTCTCCAAAGCCAGGAACACAGCATCCATGGGACCAGATAACATCCCAGGCTGTGTTCTACACAAACTACAGAATGAACAGGCACCACACCTATGTACCATGTTCAGTGATAGCCTCACCTCAGGCTTTGTGCCTGCTGAATGGCACACAGTGATGGTTATCCCACTATACAAGGGGGGATCCACCATGGACTCCAGGAACTAGCAGCCCATCAGCCTGATGAGCCTGCTCTGCAAGGCCATGGAATGTATCATCATATAACTTATAAAAAACACATCAGTAATCTCCAAACTCTGGACCACAACCATGTTGGGTTTGTAAAAGGCAGATCATGTCTCCTAAACCTGATAGATGTCATTGAAGCAGTCACCAGAACCGTAGACAAGGGTAAGGTGGTTAACACCGTCTATGTAGATCTTGCCACGGCTTTCAACACCATCCCCCACTGTGTAATTATAGATAAACCCACTAAACTAGGTATAAATCGCTATGTCACAAGATGGGATGCCAACTGGCTAACTGACAGAACACACACTGTGAAAGTAGCAGACTCCAAGTACAACATTAGACCAGTGACAAGTGCAGTACCACAAGGTTCAGTCCTGGGTCCTGTCCTGTCTGGTATCTACTTCCCTGAAGTAAACTTTAACATGGAAGGTCTGTGGCTAATGAAGTTTCCAGATGACTGCAAACTAGGAGCCATAATCGAAACTACTGAAGATGTGGACATCCTACAAAAGGGCCTCACTGAGACAGATGCCTGGTGTCAAAGCCATGGCCACAAGCTCAATGCCAAAAAGTGCATTGTCATCTCCTTTGGTAAAAACTCTGTAGCCATGAACTACAACATAGGCGGTAGGCTACTTAGCACTGAAACTGTAATAAGAGACCTTGGGTCACAGGTGGACAGTGGACACACCTGTGTTAATCACATCCCCGCAGTAGTCCAGAAATCCTTCTACGTGGCACACCTCATCACAAAAGGTGTCTCATGCAGAATAGAAGAGGCCATTGTTCCCCTCTACTCATCACTCACTAGATCCATAATAGAGTACAACGCCCCTTTTGCTATGTACCTCACAAGACATCTACAACAACTGGAAAGCCTGCAAAAATACCTCACAAATAGCATTAGCGACCTGAAATACATGCCATACACAGACCGTCTCAAAATGCTACAGCTGTACTCTCTCGCATATCACCTGCTCAGAGGTGATCTCTGCCTAACATACAAAGCTATGTCAAACACAGAGCTGTTGGTCATGCTCCATGTAAAACATACACAATCCCTCTGATCTTTGGCCCCAAAAACCCAGAGTGAAATATAAAAGGAAGTGGTGTATCCATTTACCTTATGGATACCCACACCTTCAGGTTAGTGGCACAGCATGAGGCCTTGGAGACCATGCAAGTGCAACTAACATTGGGCAAAGCTGCTTATCAGATTGTAGCCTGCTACAGATCACCTACCTTGTCTCAGGAACCTCACTCAGTATTCCTGAGAACAGTGGGAAATATAAAGGTCCTACCAAACACCATTATATGAGGATATTACAACTACCAAAACACTGACTGGGAGAATTACTCGTGTACAACGTCCTTTGCCCAATGCTTCCCAGAGTTTAAAAACTCAAACGCTCTGGAACAGCTGGTTACCATGCCCACTAGAGGTGACAACATACTGGACCTGATTATCACCAACATGGGGTACCAGTGTTCCACAACAGAGATAAACCCCTCACTGGTAATATCAGATCATAAAGTAATCATACTGGACATCCATATCATGCCCCCCCCCCCCCACAGTCAAGGAAACCACTGTGAAGAAGGTTTCTAAAGCAAACAGCACACTTCTCAAGACCAAAGTGGAAAGTTCAAAAGCACCCTTGCTATAGGATAATGCTATACAATCTGCAGAATCATTTACAAGTGCATTCTATGAGCATCTACAAGGATGCCTGGATTGAGACATGCCAAATAAAACCATGATGCACTCCTCCAAAAATAGGAAACCAAGCTGGTGGTTGTCGCACATAAATAAGCTATACAACAGAAGGAGGGAACGAACACATGATAGAGCAAACTTCACATAAGGAAAGGCATCATTGATCATTATTAGGAAGAAACAATGATCACTCATGAAATAATCCAAGGCCAGTTTCTAAAGACAAATTGCCAAGGAATGTAAGAATAACAGCCACAAAGCCTTCATGAGCTATACCAAACATTTAGGTGGCAACTCTCAAATATGCTGTCAGCTACTGCAAAATGACAAAAAATACACTAAACCAACGTACACTGCCCACATCCTAGGGGACAAGGTCAGTGCAAACCCCCCATCACCCCCAAAAGGGCCTGTGTCCATCCCAGAAGAATGAAAAGCCCCAGACTTCATGGACATGCAGGTAAAAGCAGCCCTCTCCAAAGCTAAGAACACAACATCAATGGGACTGGATGGTGTCCCAGGCTGTGATTTACACCAGCCCCAAAAGGAACTACACCCTCACCTACATTCACTGTCCAGACTCAACCTTACCACAGGCTATGTACCCAAAGAATGGCATACAGCAACAGTCATCCAGCTCCACAAAGGGAGTGCCACAACAGAACCAGGAAACCATTGCCCCATAGGCCTACTCAGCCTGGTCTGCAAAGCTATGGAGCAAATTATCATGGAACCCATAAACAGAGACAATGGGGACCTCCAGGCACTGTACTCTACCCAACTTGGCTTTGTTAAAGGTAGATCCTGTCTCCTAAACCTAGTTGACTCATTTGAAACAGTTACCAAAGACATAGATGGAGGTGAAAGTAGTCCACACAGCCCACCTGGACCTCACTAAGGCCTTTTGACACCATTCCCCACTCTGGCATCATGGGTAAGTTTACCAGCTTGAACGTTAACAGCTGTGTCACAGGATGGGTGGCCAACTGGCTCACAGATCAAATACACATGTTCAGAGTTGTGTGTGCCATGTCCGACTCTAAACCAGTCACAAATGGGATGCCATTTGCCTGGTTTAGGTCATCTGAACATGTGTCAGGCACACTAATTACGGTTTCTATTGAATAGTGTGAGTGAAGGTTTATGCCTGAGGTATATTTCAGAGCAGTTAAAATGCAGCAAAGTCTGTCAATAATGGCTATTCATTATAGGTGTACAACAACCTTTGTGGATATGCATGCAGACCCCTTATTGCTTATGTGATTCACCGAGGGATTTCAAAATACCTTTGGAAATGTGATTACCAAAGGAGAGATGATGTAACACTTGGCTGTATGTACACATCAGTACCTGTCAACATGTTGGGGGCTACTAACTATGTGGTACTGTGGGGATACTATGTTTTGTAAAGGTGGATGACCATGCTTTATTTGGCTTATAGCTTTACATCATGGGTTTGACAACAGGTATCTGTCTGCATGATACCCTTGTGGAGGATTTGTGTGTCATCTAGAGAATGCATTATAGGCCACAGTATGCATTCCCAGACATGGATGGACATATCCCTACTGTGTTTGCTTGTACCTAAGTGAGCTATATGGCAATCATGAGTGGTCCCAGGAATGGGTGCAGGTGAACACCACTGGTTACTAGCATAGTATAGTTCCTGAAGGGTACAAATGTTACTATGTGTCTTACATCTGTGTGTCAGTTGTCAAGACATCATCTAACGATTGTTTATGGTCAGGCTGTAGAGGTTATGTATACTACCAGAATGCAAACCAATAACAGATAGTAACAGTATCACCCACAGCACAGTGTCAAACCATGTCACACACAAGTATACCCAAGTTCCAAAATGTATGTAGTACAATGCATACTGGCCACCAATAGAAACTATGGCATGTTGACACTGTGTAATACAGGGCATGTCATCCTGCCCATGTGTCCACCATGCATGTACATGCAGACAGTGCACCTCCACCATGTTCACAAATGTACACCTGCAAACTTGTGCTGCACACATCCCACATGTACTGTCCACTCTCTAACACATGCTGCCAATACTACACACATCAGCCAAGTGGCATGTGGGTGGACAATACACTATTGGGATTAACACTGGTGTAAACAATACTACATTGACAATCATAGCTTTAAAGCATCATGCCTGCTCAGCTACACCTTCAAGGATAACATTACACTTTACTGCGGACAACATGCTAACATTGCTATACTGCCATAAAGTCACCCTGTGCATCAGCACCATGTTAGCCTATTCCTGCATCAATGTTACAGATGACAGGAGGTGGCACAGGTTTCATCATATGCACAGGGTGTATTGCTGGTTTGCCAGAGGCCTACATTGAGCCATACAATCGACATGTATGTGTGTGTGTGTGTGTGTGTGTGTGTGTGTGTGTGTGTGTGTGTGTGTGTGTGTGTGTGTGTGTGTGTGTGTGTGTGTGTGTGTGTGTGTGTGTGTGTGTGTGTATGGGCCAAGAGTACTGGTATGGGCCAATGTTGATGTAATGTTTGCGGGTATGTGTTAGCCCTAGGTGTCTGGTTTATGTGTGTGTGTGTGTGTGTTTGCATGCACACAGTTCCACCATGTGGCTGCCATATACGGGGATTTGTGGGACAGCCACAGACTGTACCTGCCAAGCTTTATAGATCACCGCCTCTGGCCACAGATACTGTACCTGTGCCTGGCAGGGGTGCTACTGACAGTATCAGGTACTGAGCCAGACTGAGTACTATCCTCAGAGGTAGACATATGTACACTGGACCCAGGTCCCTGCTGGGACTGTCCAGAGCCACGTGCACATGGTCTTCTAGGATGGTCTATGGACAGCCCACTGCCAACATTGCTGGGGCTGGTACTGGCACTAGGGGAGTGGCTGTGACTTGAGGGACGTCCGTGGTGACTGCCAGCTGCTGATGTTGCTGGCATATATCCACATCGATGTCTCACCCTTCCCACACTGTTCTGACACATGGGCATGACATTGCAGAGGACATCTAATGGCTCATCCCAATGTCTATCCATGACCTTAGTGTAATTATGGATGGCACCTGCTAGGTCATGGATACTGTCATTTAAAGTGGTGTTATGTGCCCTCTGTGCCCTTAGTCCCTGTCTGGTGTACCGTTCCATACATGCCTGTGCCTTCATGACAGCCTGAAACATGCGTGAGGTTGTAAGACCTGTGGCACGTCTGCCAGGGGCATGATGACCAGCAGTGCAGTGCTCCGATGAGAACCCTTGGACATCTGCCTATGTGGTACCGTTCCAGACCTCTGGGTATGGCTGTTGTGTCTGGATGCATGTGCCATAGGTACCACACTGTCCTGGCCATTGCCGACTGTAGACTGTCCCTCAGCTAAGAGCATTGGTGATGAGGAATGTATTGGCAGTATGACTGTGTGCATGGATGGGGTGGACAGCTGTGTACTGTCGATTGGTGGCCCAACGACAGACCCTGGCAAACATGCCTGTGCCTCAGCACACCTATCCTCATTATCACTATTTGTGTCAGTGACATCAGGTTCCCTGCTGCAGTGAACCAGCCCAACCTCAGCACCTGTGAGAGGAAGATAGGAAACAGACTTTACGACCTGTACATGATGTCAGAACACATGAACAAATGCACACATGCACACATGCACACATGCACAAATGCACACATGCACACATGAACACATGCACATATGCACACATGAACACATGCACACATGCACACATGCACACATGAACACATGAACACATGAACACATGCACACATGAACACATGCACACATGCACACATGAACACATGAACACATGCACACATGTACACATGCACACATGCACACAACTACACTCCTCACTAAAGCAGAGACACACACACACACACACACACACACACACACACACACACACACCACTAGCAATCCACAACATACCCAATAATGGTTGATAGTGGGGTACAGTATCACAAGACAAACAGTCATATCACAAGTGTCAGCATGCAGGACGTGTGTTGCTCAACAGCATGCAGTGTGAGTGTAGACAGTCTTTGCTAATAACAGTATACATGGCTTTGATGCACATGTGTTGTTGTTCAGTGATTGGCCTCACCCTGGAATGCAATGTGTACATGGACTCAACATTGCTGTGCAAGTATTACAAGCTCTTCAATGTGCTGTGCACCATCACTCACAGGTATACATACCATGGCTGGATGTTTATCTGTGTGTCAAAGTCACATAGATATCCATTACTGATTAGAGCATATGTGTCTTTAGCAGATAATTGTGGACACAGGTTTAGCTCATGCATGCTATGTATACACACAGGATGAGTGGTGCGTGTATACCTGATGGAATACCATTGCTCAACATAGCATTTGTACAGTAGTTATGGTGAGTGTAGAACATATTGTGGACATGCCAGTGCCAGCCATGACATGGCATGCTACAACACAACTGCAACATTAAACATCACACATACCCAATGTGTGTCATGTGACCTATACACTCAATAGCATTACAAGACATATATGTGTCACTTTGTGCAAATGGTGATTGCTATGCATATTGTGTATAGGTGCATATGTTTGCACACACACACAACATTGAGGTGTATAGCAATGAATGCTATGTGTAGTACTGTGATTACTATAACTGGATGGTGTGTTGTACCATGAGCCGTCATCATGCAGCATCATGTGGTCACTCAAGGCTACGTATGTGTGCCAGACCGGCACCTATCATGCTGTACCTGAACCGCAGTACCATGGCTACATTCACCATTTCACAGCCAGTTGTTACATGGGTTTGTAATGTGCCCAATAGGGGGCATTGCCTAACATGAATGTGTTGTATGTTGAAGAGTGTTGCACTGCCCCATGATAGGCCTCTAACCCTCAGGTATATTATGTGTGCTGTGTGGATGACATTTGGGATACTGGAGTGTGACCTTACAGCGTGTGTCTGAATAAGCCATGTGTAGCATATTAACATGTACTGCGTATAACGGAGTTGTGTATGTCATGTGCATGTGTATCGACTGCCTATCCAATGTCCACTATACTGTAGCCACAATTGTTTGGGATGCTCTGTGTATTGCATGTGTTTGAGGCAGCCACTCATGTTACTGAGATGTGGATAGTCTCACAGCAAACATGCACAGCATACATTATGCGTAAGTGGGTTACATGTGTACATGGCCTACACCTCACCTATGACATGCACATTTTATTTGCAATATTAAATGTAGAACACACTCACCAGCATGGGTCTGCTGCCTTGCTGTCACACCAGAGGGACCTACAAGGATATGAAACAGTTTGTCAGTGGCAACAACTGTGGCATTGCTACTGTGGGTTTGCAATCTTACAGTAGCACAATGGTTGACAGTCACAGGCCTGCACATCATGTTCCAAATTATCAGTATTGAACAACACCAGGCTCCACATCTTCTAACTACACAGTACACATCTCACATATGCATGATCTAACAATAGAGGTAATAGTAGTCTACAGATATGCCATCTTAGCTGCACGCTCCATGTGAACTTGCTGGGGGGCTCCGGCCTCCATGATGATACATGTGTGCTGTTGTTGTCATTGGCTGGGAGCCCCCAGGCTCAGGAGCAGCTCCTCCACTCTGGTGAGGGGGGGATGGGTGGCAACCCCACCACCTGTGGCAAGCTGTTGCCTATGGACATCAGACGCACGCTGCCAGACATGTCTAAGTAAATCACTGCAGTGATGTCATACCTGCTGATATGTCCGGTTATGCATGCCTATGTCATTTATCCTACAGACAACATCTTGCCACAGTGCAGTCCACTCATGCTTGTGCTGGCTGGTTCTTGAAAATAGCAGGGTGTGGTGCTGGATGAGACAGGTGGTTAATATCTCATCCTCTGCACGACTATAGGCAGGATTGCGATGGTGGGCCATGACCCTGGAAGACAATGAAACAATATGTGTGAGCAAGTCATGTGGCACACTTAACATTCTACAGTACAGATATCACTGAACTGCCATAAATAGCAAACTATTGTCTGTCAGAGGATACACACTTTCAATACCACATATCAGTGCTCAACTCACAACTGCCTGACAGTGCCTGACACACTCTATATATTAAAACATTTTCTGCACAGCAACAAAGAGAAACCACTATGTAAGACTATGCAACAGTACATGGCACACTGTATGGAACACAATACACAACCTAGCCACAGGAGGTATATATCAAGCTAATGCATAACGAAATATGTAATCCATTTGCAATGATTGTAAAGTCCAGTTACAGTATTACTAGTATACCACACTAGTTGTTGTTGGAAAACCACTGCCTACAATATGTGCACATTTGTGAATATAGGTGGCATACTGCTGTACTAGACTATACATGTTGCTAGTTACGCACTTATATCCTGTAACACACATATGACCGAGGGCATGTTACAGGCATACCCACACACACACATCAGACATATATACAGGACACAGAGGTATGGCAACCCAGATGAGCTTTACATGTGTACCATACAATACTGTGTGTCAGTACTTACAAACCCTTATGCCTGAGGTATGTAATCTGTGAGGACTACAGGGAACACACAAAACAGTGTTTCCAAGCAATGTGGACATACACCATAATGTGCTGTTTAGGCCTACAGCTTCAGGTAATACTACAGTTCATACAGGGGTTTGATTCACCAGCAGTACCAATCAATGAGCATACATGTACTGCTTTATCCTCCAATGGCACACCCCAGTTAACACAAAGGGACTACGTCAGACCATATGCCATACTGCTTTTTCTGGCTAGCAATAGCATACACATCTTTTGCTGGGATCAGAGCTAGGACACATAATACCATGACAGAAACAGTTTCCCACTAAGCTATCCCACATATACCCAACTGTGACACATTCACCAACACAATCACCATCACACTCAGTCAACCTCACATAGCAATTATTGCAACAAGTACATGTGGGTGTGTATTGGTTCATAGGTAGGTAATAGGCTATTGGCCCTAGGGCCTATAGAAGCCTAGCCAGATGGTCCCCTGGCCTTTGACACCCAAGTAATTTAATTTCATGTGTCCCTGTCAAGCAGAGCCACAGAGGTGATTCCCAGGGTGTATTTCCTATCTCCCATCCATTCATCAAGACTATTCATGACGTGTGCTACTGAGGAGCTTTGTTTGCTATTGATAGGTAGTTTGTTCCAGAGTATGGGATGTCTCTGAGATAGGAATCTATCCCTCCAGCATGTTCTATTTATTCAGGTGACAAGGTTTAGGTCCCTAGAGCGTTTAGCTCGTAGGGATTGTGATCTGCTTACGTGGAGCATGCCCAACAGCTCTGGGTTTGACATAGCTTTGTATGTTAGGCAGAGGTCACCTCTGGGTTGCCGGTATGCAACACAGTCTAGCTGTGGTTTTGTGAGACGGTCTGCATGGGGCGTCTGTTTGAGGAGAGTATTACTCTTTGTGAGGTATGTCTGTGGCCTTTCCAGTTGCTGTAGATGTCTTGTGAGGTACATACCAGAAGGGGCATTGTACTCTATAATGGTTTTTGTGAGTGATGAGTAGAGGGGAACACTGACCTCTTTTTCCCTGGATGACACAGCTTTTGTGAGGAGGTGTGCCATGTAGACAGATTACATGACTAGTGTGGCACTGTGATTATCAAGGGGGAGACTGCTGCCCACCTGTGTCCCATGGTCTCTTATCACACTTTTGGTGTTAAGTCGACTACCACCTATGTGGTAGTTCATGGGTACAGAGTTTTTAGCAAAAGGGATGTCAATGAATTTCTGACATTGAGCTTGAGGCCATGGCTTTGTCACCAGGCATCTGTCACTGTAAATATGACTCTGTCTCTCTCTCTCTCTCTATATATATATATATATATATATATATATATATATATATATATATATACACACACACATACATATAAACATCCATTGGTGTACATATAGATATACATATAGGCACATATACAGTACATCTTTCATGGTGGGAATATCAATTATGTGAAGTATGTGAGGTATACAGTTATGTAATGATATTGCACAGTCTTGTGCCAAATGCATTGGAGGTGTTCTCAGCCCATGTGGCTTTAGCAGGCCTCACTGGCTGCAACACTGCAAACCTAACAAATCACACCCACAGCATTTAACCACCACATGTCATATACCAGCACTTTATGCTGTCTTTTTTGCCACACACTACTACCTACATGCATATATGCACATAACAACCTTCACCAACATATATATGACCTCCCTTCAGAAACAGTTGCAGTATGTCCCTTGTTCTATGCACATGTACAGATGCTAATATATGTGACACAGATATATCTCTCCGTATGTGTGTGCCATACACACACAAGGTCCACACTGTTGTAAGTCCCTGGACCTCACGGCTGACCTGTTGGGCCTTGATACAACATGAACAGGTGTCACGTGTGAGCACACAGTAATATTAGAGGGCGTATACATAGCTGCAAATGCTAGATTAGCATACTAGCCTGGTACAGCAGTTGCCAGTGCTAAGCTAAACGTTGATATGACTATCATGCATGTGTTACTCTGTCACATCCATGGTTATATAGCTGTATGCATTACTCCCCCAGCCATTGTCCACACTACTGTACAGACCAGAGATAACATGGTTCAGATGTTTGACATTTAATGCTGAGCTACATATATCACAGTTATATCCCACTGCACACAGCTACACACTGATTTGTCCATGGCAGTAGTTATGCAGGGCATCTGTGCATAGATACATACTGCTGCCACATATTGATGTTTTAAAGTATGTAGAGTAGTCTTCAAATACATCTACTACATGCCAGTAAATACATATCTGTTACATATCTTTCCTTTGTATATGTTTTCAGTTTGGTGTGTCTTTGGCTTTTTTTTTTTCCCCTGGTGTGGGTGGGGGTGTGTGTCACTCTCTCTCTGTCTCTGTCTTTGTCTCTCTCTCTCTCTCTCTCTCTCTCTCTCTCTCTCTCAGCATCTGCAATGGGATGATTGCATGTGTGGCCAGCAAGTACAGCCTACTTTTATAGGTATATACACATGTGCATGTGATGGCCTCTGCACCAATTGGTGGCCACCATTTGGTAATTGCATGCAGCCTGCTGTGTGGCAATTGCAGTACTCACTGTCATAGCAACCCAATGCTATAAATTGCTATGTCAGGTAGAAGTAGCCCTTTCAGCTTTCCAAAGTGGGGCCCATGCTTGTTTACTGTGGACACCATTGTGTAAGTCAGAAGGTTGGTATAGTTCTTATATCTAAAGCTAGGGGTGTAGCCAGTGATTTAAATGCTGTACTCAGACCTGAATGTTGCCACTTCCACTACACAGTTGTCAGTGTAGAATTGTACTCACCCCTACAAATGATACATGGGAGTATGTAGTTTCTTTACTACTTATACAATTAACTGCCATACAAAAGTAGTTATTGAGATGTATTCATTTGGCACATGAACTGTTTGTGAACTGCTATACTGTGAATATTAATTTACTCACTTTTGAACAGTTTGTGCTTTTTTAGTGTTGACATTAGCACAGGCTGCTCAAGGAAACTGGACAAATTTCAGCACTGAGTATGCCTACCTACATCCTTGGTGGACCCTGAACATACAGGCATATTGTACATTTGGGTAGGGGTGCAGAAGGACAGAGAGCATTATGTATTAATGTGTGAACTTTATCTAGCTGGACTTAAAGGGTTGCTGTGTACCTGTTAGTTTACCAAGGCAAGTATTCTGTCTGCGTAGCTCACAACTGTGGACCTATCCAGAAGGTAGCCAGAGGTTAGCCTGTTATTCTTTGTCTGTGCACCACACTGGTCTTTTCAGCACTGGAACAATGGCATTGTCACAGTTGGTTGCTACCAGTACATGGCTACATCCCTTGGTATTTCAGTGTTGTACTCCTACATAAGGGTATGCTTCTGGAACTCCTTCCAAAGCTATTTGCACAGTGTGTAACAGCAGAATAGCTGATATGTCTGTGTGTTTCTGCCTCTGCCAGGCCTCTCAAACACTCAGGTACATATTTGAACAGACTCAGGGAAAAGTAGGTAGACGGGAGGTACACCTTTACAATATTAGAGACATTAGGTTGAGACTTTGAGAGAACCAGAACATATGGATTAATACACATTTCCTGAAGTACAAGCAGTGCCTAACTCTTACTTATTGTCATTATTCATTAAGTGTAATTCCCCACCTTTCTGCCTAACGTCAGTACCTTTCAGAGGGTTTCAGAGGGACACAGCTAAAACCTGTCTCAAAATCAGGGACATGCCTGAAAATTAGTCACAGTTGGGAAGTATGGCCTCTGCCCTAATCAGATATGCTAGTGTTTGTCCTGCTATGATACTGTGTGGCAGTTATAAAGTGCTGCTGTAACATTATTTCCTGCTAGAATGGCTGGTTCTCTTTTCACAGTCATGTAATGCAATTCCACAAGAACTGCTGGTAAAGATCCGCAGAACAGGATTTGTGTTATGGCATTCCTATTTGTCCTTTACATTCACTCATTCTGACACATGATATATTTATTTCAGCACCAATTTGATATATGTTTACCATGGCTTAGTGGTACTTCATGCAGTCTAGTGTGTACAAGGTCAAGGGATCAAGGCTGGCAGAGGTGTTTTATTTTGCTGCTGAGCAGAATAAGGGCCCTGACATACAGAGTGACTAAGGCACTTTTAAGCAGTTGTAAGCGGGTTTGCGCGGGTTTGTGCGATGCTTAGCTAAGCACACACAAGCGCACACAGGCGCACACTCGCGCAAACCCGCTAACTACTGCTTAAAATGCTTATTCCCGCTAACCCCCGCACTTATTTCTTTGAAAGAAAAGAAAATGGAGAGATAGGAAAGTGGTGAAAATGGGGCACAAAGAGGGGAAGACAGTAGGGAAAACAGCTTGGGATGTGCAGGACGGGTGTAGGGAAGGCCCATAGCTGCCCATTTCTTTAACAGCAACAGCTGTGCATATGCAGTAAATTTGGAGGGAAATATGGAACCTTCAACCCCTGTGAGAGGGGTGAGGACAACAAAGAATGTTGTACTGCCAATTAAATATCAGTTTATGTGTCCAGCAGACATGTGTGCAAAATGGGTAGCTATGTATGGGGCGTAATTTTTTTGGGGAGCAGATTGTCCTTTTTTTCTTTTTTTTAAGGTGAGAGTGAAATGTGGGGTAGGGGATGTAGGTATATTTGGGGTGGTAGTTTGGGGAGGTAAACAGACAGGACAAACAAGACGCATACAGGGGTGGAATATGACACATGTGGTGGGTGAACACCATTGATGGGGAAGGATGTTTGGAAATCGCAAGCCCATGAGCCTACAGATGGCAACAGTGGAACTGAGATCTCCACCCATGGGCAGTCACCACTGCACCTTCACAGCCCAGAGGGTGGCTGTGCTGGGGGCTGTGTAGGAGGGGTAGGCTCACCCGTGAGTTGTGCCACTTGTGCCTCAAGCTGGCGTAGAGGATCAGTGACAGAACGCTCAATCTCCCTATGCACCACAGCCCAGACTCTTCGGAGGGTGATAGGTGGCCCTCCTCCACCCATGCTTGCACGGGGGGAGTGAGCCCCATCCCCTGCAGTGCTTACACCCGAAGGTGGCACAGGACCAATGGAAGAGGAGGTCCCAGGCTGGGCACCAGACCTGCTGGTGCCAGGTGCCATTGCCAGCTGAGGTGGGACAGGTGGGTCTGCTGGGACCGACCTTCCCATACGTTCTATGTTTAGGAGTATTTAATGAAAATATGGGTTAGTAACAGTCAACAGCATTCCCAATTAGTTATAACAGCATGCAGAAGTATTCCCATTAACCCAACACACCAGAGTTCCAACAGTTGAACAGCAAGCATGACACATGCATATATGGAACAACAGTGGACATTACAACAGCATGCAGGTTTAATTGATGGCAACAGGCCACCAATATTGTGGTATTTGAACAGGGCACATGCATCAAAATAAATGCAGATATTTATAAACCAATAGGACATATGTCCCAACAAATGTTTTGAGATTAGACATACCCATTGAGGTGTGGAATTGCATTTTTATGCACATACAGTAGGGTGGAAAATGATAGCTCCATTAACAACTTATATATCCTTCTAGTTTACACTACATTCCTATTAACTGCAGTTATATGTCCCCTACATGTATTATTACACTACCCAATTGTCCTTAAATCGTGAAATGGGTTTTGCTAGATCTTTATATACATGGGCTGTATCTGACATACAAACTGTCCAGGATGCAGATGTTACTGCTACATATTTTGTGAGTTGCTCAGACACACTACTGCTGAGACGGCACACTGACAGCTCTACTTTCCTATACTTATCTAGATATGTTTAGGTGAAATTATCAGTTATATGTTAACAGCTCACTACATTTCTGCCAGCACAGTGACATTTCTGTGGAACACAAGACCAAGCTACTCATGTGCCAGATTAACCTGTACATGCTGGGCATGAACCAACAGTTGAGGACTGTGAATATGCTTAAAAGCTACTGGCACTCCCTTCATCCACTTTATATGGGCCTACCCAACTGTGTGTTAGTGCTTAATACAACAGTACTATTTCTATAATGCAAGAGTACAACAACATATCAAAGAAAATGACACAGACACACTCCAGGAATTACACCTTTATTATAGACTTAAAACACTTTTCTAGAGGCTGTCTCATTTATTTTATATAACAGTACATGCAGAATAATTATTACAGAATTATTATACATTTATTTATTGTATTAAAACACTTTTTTCAGGCTCTCTCATTTATTTTACATAACAGTACAAGCAGAATAATTACAAACCTGCCTGGTGGCGCAGCCTTAGCAGCCTATCTGCATAGGCTTGCTGATTCGCAGCACAGACACCTGCAGCTGTGAAGTAAATGAAGACATATTGAGACATACCTATCCATAGTATACACTAGAATAGCAATCCTTACATACTTAATTCCATGATTACTTACTCAGTAGTGGGGCATTTTCCATCTCACGTGCCTCCTGGATCCACTGGTCCAGTTGATCCACCTTGCATCTCTTCAGGTCTGCGTGGTGGTGTCTGACCTGCTCACCAGTCTGAGTGACACCTGTGGCACTGGTGAGTTTATGAGCTAGACAGTCCCAGGCTTCCACTTTGTATTGGGTGCCCTGGTACTGGCCCCGCTGGAGTCTATCCTCATGATTATGGACAAGGAGCCAAACCATTACTTTTGACTCCTCAATGCCCCAACGTTGCGCTCGAAAACAAGAGCCCTCTCTAGCACCGGCCATTGCTGCCTGCAGATGGGAGCTACAACCAGTTATGGCAAGTATTCCCACCTATGGAGTTTAAATATGCATCATTTCCCGCACTTATTTGTGATTGGCCAGTTTTGAAAAAACTCAGCTGAAGGCACACCTGCTTAGCAATGGGTAAACTTCCATTGATATCTATGTGCGTGTTGAAAGTGCATGCTTATGAAAAGCTGTCATGGCTTAGTGGCTCAGTACTGTGATTATGGTGCACAGTATCCCAGGTTCGAGGCCTGTCATTACTTTTTATTTTACTACTGGCCAGACTGGTTAGGAGGTGCGGCTGTGTTTTACCGACTTTGCTCAGCTTTGCTCGACGTTGCTCTACGTTGCCCACTGTTGCCCAACGTTGTGCTGGTTAGCGTGGTGCACAGTTACGCACAAACATCTGCTGTTTGCGCTCGTTTGTGCGATGCGCAGCTCCGCTCAAAGCTATTGCGCTAGTTAAAGCAGTGCATAGCTACGAGCAATTCTATTGCACTAGTTAAAGCAGTGCTTAGCTACGAGCAATTATATTTAAATATGCTTAATACTGGTAAACTTTGCTTAGCTGTGCTTCACATTGCTTAAGCTATGTTACTTATGCATCCATCAGTATGCATAACCATTTCACTTTCTTATATACACACACATATATATATATATATATATATATATATATATATATATATATATATATATATATATATATATATCTATATCTATATATATATATATATATATATATATATAAATATATAAAATTTATTCACTACTACATAGGCCATTTCAATGCTTTTTTCTGAAATTTAAATGATAAATAATGTCAGGGATTATTTTTATATACAGATTTCCAACAGAAAATAGAAAGTTGAGTGGTGGGACTCTAACCGGGAATGCCTCCTCTTTGTGCGAAGGCTCTACCAATATGCTATCGCTATTTTGCTTAATTTGCATATAAGTTTCTTATTATCCTCTTCAATGTCTAAACTGCTAACTGTAGCTAAGCAATGGGCAAACCCACGCAAACACATGCAAATATGGGAAGCTATATTGGGAATAATAAAAAAAATTAAGTTTTACATTTTATAATTGTACAGGAGTTTAGAATGTGGGGGATTGTAGTGTTGGGTATGTACACATTTGAGTGGACTCACTCATGTAGGTTGACATTTCCCGATTGAGAGACTTGCAGGGGCATTCCGACACGCCCCCTGCACTCGTGCATGCTCCATGTTAGACTTAGAGTTGAGGCAGAGCGCCCCTATTTATATGCACGGTGCGCTGCCATCTTAATCTTACACTGGCGTTTCCGTGTAAGACTACTTTAGTCTTACACGGAGGATTCGTGAATCCTCGGGGTTGTCTAAATCCTTTACTGTATGTATGTCTACTAATGCATTTCTGAAGAAGCCAAAAAGTAGTAATAACACAGATTTAGTGAAAAGACAGGAGGATGAGGAATAAAGGATTTTACTTTTGACATAATATCATTGTGTTTGTTAACAGTAGTTGAAACTATAACATATGGGTTGACAACTACCTTCCTCAAAGTATACTACTGTTCTATTTAGTGTATCCTACAACTATAAATTATCTCTACTTGACTCCCAAGTAGACTATTCTCTATCTGTATAGCGAAGCACTTGCTCCTTCAGTACTTATCACCTCGGTACAGCACTCTTGTTATAGAAAGTACCCCAAAAAAGCAAACCCCATTTCTCGGTCACCCACATCCCCCAGAACCTTTTCTTAAGTTTTTCTGTCTATTCCTTCTAGCATGTCGAGGGATCAGTTGCTAATGTCCTCTCCTGCTCAGCTGGTGAACCTGGGAATATTGAGGCAATGTTACAATTGCCTCATGTACACAGACAACCCTCTCCTCCTCCCACAAAACACAAATACATGCGAGAGATGCAACTATACGGCCAAACTGGAGGCTGAGCTCTCTCAACATAGGACTGGCATGACCAGACAGGAGGAGAAGGTAACCACACACACTATAGACCCAGTCTCACATAATACCATCACAACCTCAAATCATACACATAAACACACAAAGACATACTGGAGGCTCTGATCAAAAATCTACCAAAACAGCAGAGGCCACCAAAGCAGACACCCAAACAACTACCACCTCAGAACACAACACCTGCAACACATAGACCACACAGTCAGAGTGTCAAGCAGTCACAGCCCTTAAGGCCAAACACAATGCCAGACACACTAGTCATTGGTGACTCCATAGTCAGACACACTGACGTCCCGCTCACCAGACTGAGTAAGGAGAAGGTCACAGTAAGCTGCCTGTCGGGTGCTAGAATCCGCCACATAACGCATGCACTCAGGTCTCTCAACAGCAGGTACAAGTACGACTCAATCATTGTCCACACTGGTGTTAACGACCTGAGACGTACCTCCTTGGACTACATGAAAAGAGACATAGAGGAGCTCTCTGATTATGTAGCCCAAGCAGGTATGACCCTGACCTTGAGCAGTATCCTACCTTCACCAAGAATGATGCCACAATACAGAGATAAGATGATCAGCTTTAACAATTGGCTTAAAGTCTGGTGTCATTCAAAGGGGATCCAATGTCTGTCTGCCTGGGATGACATGCTGGACAAGCCACGCTGCTTCAAGGGACGGCTTGCACTTGTCACCCTGGGATTCCGGATTTTGGCAAAGGCTCTTGCCACCCCATAGTGCCTTTTTAGGCAAGGCTCAAATTTTAAACCTACCACCCTAGAACAAAACAAAGAAAAAAACTAAGGGTAATGCTGCTCAATGCCAGAAGTCTCAACCTCAAGATGCACGCACTCGAGGCCCTTCTCAGTATGGAGAACATTGATGTCTGTGCTGTGACAGAAACCTGGTTCAAGGCTCCTGAGAGCACCCCAGCACTATCAGGTTTTACCTCATATCATGCGTTCCAGCCCCAAAACCCGGACAATACCAAGAAAGGAGGAGGGGTATCCATATTCATCAAGGACACCCACACCTCAAGATTGGTGGCATCGCACGATGCATCAGAAACCATCCAGGTGCAATTAACCATAGGCAAGATTGCTCTGCAATTTGTAGCATGTTACAGGCCACCCTCGCAAACTCAGGAACCTCATATGGCCTTCCTGAAAACACTGGAGGGATAAATGTATCTCCGAACACCATCATACTAGGTGACTTCAACTACCCTAATATAGACTGGGAACACTACTCAAGCCCAAACACTCTAGCCCAAAAGTTCCTGGAATTCATAAACTCAAATGCCATGGAACAACTAGACACCATCCCCACAAGAGGAGAAAACATACTTGATCTCATCATCACGAACATGGGAGCACAATGTTCAACGCCGGAAGTATACCCCTCACTGGTGAGATCTGATCACAAACTAATCTCGCTGGAGGTCCTCATCCCGCCCCCACCTGAAATGAAAAAGACCACAGTAAAGAACTTCTCGAAAACTGACTTCACACTTCTAAAGACTAGTGTGGTCTCCTTTAAGGCCCCTGAGCCGGCGGTTAACATTACTCAAACTGCTGAATCACTTACAAATGCCTTCTACCAGCACCTGCAGGGCTGCATGGATCAGGCAATCCCAAGCAAAACAAAGACTCTTTGTACCAAAGGCAAGCGTCCAGTCTGGTGGACCCCAGCCATAAACAAACTCTACAACAAAAGGAGAAAGCTACTACAAGATAGAGCAAAATCCTTAAAAGGTAAGACACCGCTGATCACTATAAGTAAAAAGCTAAGAGCTCTCATAAAATCATCCAAAGCTAATTTTGAGAAAAAATAGCTAAGGACTCTAAAGACAACCATAAGGCATTCTTTGGCTATGTCAGAAACCTAGGAGGAAACTCCCAGATATGCTCAGAATTAGTTCAAAATGATGTGAAGATTACTGATCCTACAGACATTGCCAACATACTGGCTGACAGGTTCAGTGCAAACTTCTCCCCTAAAGGAGAGATATCTATACCAAATGATTGTAGCGCGCCAGACATCTCTAACGCCGACGTGAGAACTGCTCTCTCAAGGCAAAGAACACAGCATCCATGGGACCTGATGGTGTCCCCGGCTGTGTGCTCCATGAACTCAACGAGGAATTAAACCCACAGTTAGGACAGCTGTTTAATCTTAGTCTCACCTCCGGATATGTACCCAGGAGTGGCGCAGCGACTGTGGTCCCACTCCACAAAGGCGGTGCCTCCACCGACCCTGGAAATTACCATCCCATTAGCTTGACAAGCCTTATCTGCAAAGCCATGGAGAGGATCATAATGGATCTCATAAATAAAGACATAGGGAACTTGCAGACTTTGGATCCAACCCAGTTTGGCTTTGTCAAAGGCAGATCATGCCTTTTAAACTTGGTTGACTTTTTGAAACAGTCACCAAGGCCATTGACAAGGGAAAGGCAGTCCATACAGCCTACCTAGACCTGGCGAAGGCTTTTGATACAATACCTCACTCAGGTATCATTGAAAAACTCATCAACTTAAATGTAAACCCATACATTACAAGATGGGTTGCAAACTGGCTGAGTGACAGAACCCACAGGGTCAGAGTTGCTGGCGCCATGTCAGACTCAAAGCCTGTCACAAGTGGTGTCCCACAGGGCTCAGTCCTGGGCCCACTCTTGTTTGGCATCTACTTTTCTGAAGTACAAGCAAACACAGGAGGGTTATGGCTGACAAAGTTTGCAGATGACTGCAAACTGGGTGCCGTAGTTGAAAACACATCCAACACAGATATCCTTCAGAAGGGTCTCACAGAAACGGATAACTGGTGCCAGAGCCATGGCCTAAAGTTAAATGCCAAGAAATGCATAGTCATACCCTTCGGGAAAAATAAGATTACCCCTAGCTACCATATAGGTGGCAATCCCCTGGACACAGAAGAAGTTATTAGGGACCTGGGAACCCAGGTTGACAGTAGCCTTTCATTCGACACTCATATTGCTAAAGTAGTTAGGAAGACCTTCTACATTGCCCACCTTATCATGAAGGGATTCACATCTAGATCAAGGGAAGTCATAGTCTCCCTATACTCATCACTCATCAGACCAATGATCGAGTACAATGCCCCATTCGAATGTATCTGACCCGACACTTGCAGCAGCTGGAGAGGCCACAAAAGTTCCTCACCAAAAGGATAAAGGGTCTCAAAAATCTGTCTTATGCTGCCCGACTGAAAGAACTCCAGTTATATTCAGTTGCTTACCGCTTGCTCAGAGGTGACCTATGCCTGACATACAAGGCCATGTCAAACCCAGATTTGATGAACATGCTTCATCTCAAAAATCTAGATCCCTCAGAGCCACAAGGGCGGAGACTTAAACCTCGACACGGTTATTAATAGGACGTGCTGGAGGGATAGATTCATCACCCAAAGACTCCCTATGCTGTGGAACAAAATCCTGGTTTATGTAAGGCAGAGCACCTCGCTGGCCTTGTTCAAGAGGAATCTTGACCAATGGATGGGAGATCGCAGATACACCCCAGGGGTTACCTCAGTGTCACTGCTCGACAGAGGCACAGCAAAATAATGGGCATAGTTTCTCCAAACTAAAGGGGTGGCGTAAGCCACAAAACTATGGGCTAGGCTTATAAATGCCCTTGGGCAGATAGCCTAGTATGAACCTATGAACCTATGAACAAGACTATAACATCTAGTTTATGTTCTTACCAGTTTCTTTTTCAGTTTGACTATTTCTACCTGGTTGTAGTTTTGATACTGACATGTTATAATTCTAAGGCATATCAACCTAGACCTCCTGTTTTCTCTCTGTTTTACTATTTGCCTGTTGAACCACTCCTTCATCTCCTGAGGTGTATGAGACTGTTGGGAGGCAAAGTCATAGTGCTTGGAGGTGCTTCATTTTCACAAGCTCTGAACACAGCAGCTCTGTATGGTTTAGGAATATTTGGTTTCATACAAGAGTAGAGTGACTCTGAAATATTTTTTCATGCAAATTTTCAGTACCTTAGACATTGGATTACCACCAACAACTAATAAGAAAAAATAGTTCTCCCAGGTACTTGACAAATGCTGTTTTATTTAATGCCAGGTTGATTAGAATAATCTGCCTTGATGCATATTACCACCCTGATATTCATCATGGACACCTGGCTGAATAAATGTTTTGGGCACTGTATTGACTTTTACTTCTCCTTACATAGATCAGAATTTGTACATGAAAGCTCTACCCCCCCTCAGTGTTCAAATCAGGGGGATTTTCCATGCAGAAGGGTAATTCTGTAAGGGGCAAGGGATTCAAGGTGAAAGGCAAGGGGAGGGTTTGGAGGAGATATTGATACCATTTCCTCTTTCCACTATTTGTTCTCAAGACAAAATTCATTATACCTTGAATGACTACAGTATTTTTAACTATAGTCACTTGAATATTTTTCCTGAACATTTTCTCTTCTTGAAAAAGGTTTTATGTTTATCCCTTCTAAGTAGTTTGATTTAGCTGATGTTCTTTCAGAGTAATGTTTATTTACTAGGAAATTTAATTTAGATGTTTATTTTTCTAATCAGGAACAAGATGTATTTGAGCAGGATTATTGTTTTAAAAAGAAAAGCACATTTAATCTGCTTTACATCCTCTTAATTAAACCGTTGAGAAGGCCTGTGAAATCTATATAACTTTGGAAGATATAAAAGTAAATGATTTGGCAATAACCTTATGATTAAAGAACATGAAATTCTGCATGAATCAATAAATTATAAAATTATGCAGGTTTCTAAACCTGACAAAAGAGGAGGTACTGTTATCATGAACTATTTTTATTATTCTAGTAACCTGTTGAATCTATTACAGGATAATAATACTTATTTTCAGGTTTCTTTAAACCAAGTGAATATTGCATATAGACACATTCATTATTTTGGAGAATTGTCTAATGCAGGAGAGTATTACCATAGCCATTTATAATTTTTTGCATGTCCCAAAAGCTATGGTCCCCACTATTTTTGGTTTACCTAAAGTCCATAAATACATTTTATATCCTCCATTCAGACCTGTTGTTATAGTACAGAATTCAGAAACATATCCACTTGCCACCTTTATTGATAGGAAACTAAAACCAATACTTCAGACCTCATCTCATTTACTTATAGATTCCTAAGATTTTCTTAGTTGATTAACCCAAGATCTTTTGATTGCTGATATTATTTTTGTTACTGTCAACATAGTGGATCTTTTTACCTGTATACCACAACAGGGCAGCATGGATTTTTTTCATGAAGCATTCATTAATTTTAATGTTTGATCCTGTAATGAAATAAATGTGATTAGGAATATTTTGAATGTTATCCTGGACAATAATTATATATTTTTTGAGAGTGAATACTACTACTGCAAGCCAATTTAAGGTATAGTGATAGGGAAGGCATGCTCCCCTATTTTTGCTAATTTTGTATAACTGACAGGGAAAATAAATGTGTTTTTTCAAAATTAATTGTTTCATTTTTGTAGATTATACCTCAGGTACTTGGATGATATTTTTATTTTGTGGTCAAATATGGAGTCTCAGTTGCCAGAGTTTGTTAATTTCCTCCAAAGTTCATCGACCTTTTTTGAATTTTACTTATAAATTTAATTATGAATGGATGGATTATTTGGATACTCTTATTTATAAGACTGATGTGAGTTTTACAGCCAATATTTTTAGGAAACCCACCTTTAGTAATAGTTATTTAGATTTTAAGAGTCATCATCCATTTTCTCAGAAGAAAGACTTGGTCATGGGGCAGTTTATCAGATTGCCTAGGACGGTGTCCATTTGGGATGTCTTACAGGTTGGAATGAAAAAGATTAGAGATGATGTTTATTCATAGATGTTACCCATCTAACATTTTTGGGTAGCGGTAATTCTTCAGTTAAACCAGTTCCCATTAACAATTCCTCCAGTCATGATAATAATGATAAATTTGAGAGGGCTTTGATTGTTCAGTATAGCTCTGGATCTGATAAAGTTAGGGAGATAGTGAATAATAATTGGAATATTTTTAAAATCAATAATGAATTTATGAAGCTACTGGGAAGCAAGCCCATTTTTGTGATTAAAACTGCTACCAATTTAAAATAGCATTTTGAAATGGTTAACTCTTGTTATAACAAACATAAGAAGGGGATAAAAAATGTGGGTCTTGTAATCAGTGTGTCTATATTTTAGATGATAATGTCATGTTTATAAAAATGCATATGAAAGTAAAGTAATCTTTGATTCAGTTTCCTGTGAGACCAAAGGAATTATTTATTTAACTATTTGCTCTACTTGTCCATCTTTTTATGTCAGAAAGATTGATAAAGCTCTTAGAAAATGTATTTATGAACATCTGCATGACATTAAAAAAGGTAACCACAATAATGTTCTTTATAAACATTCCTTGATCTGCTCACAGTTTAAATGTTTTAAATTTGGTATCTTGGAGAAAGTGGCCTTAAGCCTTAGAGGGGGCACCTAGCACACCAAGTTAGACTGCAGCAAATTATTGTGGCAGCTTAGATTACAGGCCATATTACAACCGGGATTAAATGAGTTTCTATTGTTGATATTTTAAAAGTTAGGGCAGCTAAGTTATGACTTATCTAGTTTGTATATGTATTTATTAAGCATTTTGTAATACTTGTTTTATAGTTAGAATTTTTAAGAAAATGATTTTAACTGATTATTTTTTCTTGATCTATTATTTAAATATATTGGTTTATTAAGGGATGTATTTAAATGTTCCTATGATGTAGCTTTCGTGATTATGATGAAGTCTCTTTATGTATGTTAAGAGGCAAAAGTACTTAGTCCTGATCTACTGCAATTTAATTTTGGTGCTTCCTATATTAAAGTTCAGTTCATTCTCATTGGTGGGTCTCCTTTGTGCTTTTGGTGACATGATCATGTTTGTTCTCTCTGGGACAACATATGATTCACTGTCCTAACAAGAGAACCCTGGCTGGGGAGTGGCTATTTGTCATTTATTGGGCTCGATAGTGATGGAACTTAAGTCTGGAGGATCTGACACCTCTGAATATGTCCTCGAGGCAGTGGTGAATTACAGATTCTTCCTTAAGTCTTTCTAACACTTTAATTTAGAACATTCATACAAGAGTTCTCAGACTCAGAACAACATATCTACCTACTCCATGAATCCACTTGCTGGTTATACTTGGTAGATGTTAAAGTCTTGGCCAATTGCAAGACTTATAAATCTGGCGTGGAACTAGTAAGTTTATTGCAGAGCTTTGATTTCACTCACATTATTTCCAGTGCTACACTTACGTTTGTGCAGTTTTTTTTTACTTTTTCTTCCATCCTGGTCTTTAATAGAGCCTAGCTCAGGGTCAGACCATTAGCTTGTCTCCTTCATACTCAGTCTTGTTTTATCTTGGTTTCCTGTTGTAGATCTGGTTAAATATAGGCTCTTAAGACATTTAATGCTGACATAGTATGTCCATTTCATGAACAGCTCCTTGATGAGTTTCCTTCAGAAGATATAGCTGCGTTAGTTTTTGCCTAAAATAAAGTCATTATTTGTCCATTGAATCCGGTTACTCCATTTAGATTATGCTCCAGACCTGTAGTTCATAATAAGTAAAGGTTTTACCATGAATCAAAGTCAATGCACAGGACTGGACAGAGGTTGGAATGAAGGGGGGGGGACTTATTCCCTCTACAAATATGACAAACATTATATTTTATGCCCGATAGAGATCTCTCAGAAGTATATTTTTTCTGTCTGAAGACCTTTCCACAGTATCTAATCATTTACTGTTTCAAGTGGTTAATGGATTGAGTAGCCAACACTGTATAACTGCATGGAGAGCCTTTCTTCTTCTGACAGTGAGGAAACCAAATTACTTTTTGCAAACAAGGTTTCTAAGATGAGATGATAATTTCTTTAGGATTCATGCAGTGAACATAGCTGTTTGTCTTTGGAAAGTTATTCAGATGTATACTTAGAGTTTTATTATGTTAGCTCTAGCAAGCTCATGGATATTACTTCAGCTATAAGACTGACCAATTTATCTTTGGACTCGGGCTCTACGAGGTTAGTAACAGCTTGCCTCAAATTGATAGGTCCAGTTATTCTTTGAATTTTTTCTACTTCATTAAAGACAAGGGAACTTTCATACCTTTTGAAAAAGGAGACCTAGATTATCCAAATATTCAAAAAAACATATTTGACTATGAACTTGTGAGGCAATTATTGCCCATTCTTGAACCTTCCATTTATTAACAAGGTTGTCAGGAAAATGGTCTATTCACAAACAGTATCATCTTTGCCAGAGTCTTGGCTCTATATCAACAAGGACAGAATAGTTAGCAACCACCTGATGGTGATGAATCAATGACAATATTTCATTATACTCCTATTGTAACTACTGTTGACCACTGAATCCATACTGAATGGCTGAAGGTGCACTTTGGATTATTAGATACTTTTCTTTAGTGGTTTATCTCTTACCTATTGGTATATACAGCAAGTAGTGTGCAGTTTGAATTCACCAGGCTCTTGTTCTGTAAATGATTGTTGTTTACATCAGAGCTCAGTTTGTCTCTCTTTTGATTCGCTGTGACTATGTTCCTGCTCTGGCAGCTCATATAGATAACAATGTGTATACCTCTCCTTTTCTGCAGAGTCTGTGCCAAACATTCCAGCATTGGAAGACATCTTGAATACAGCCCTTGAATAGGTGACAGATAAGCATTTGAACCTTAATCTGGCTAACACCAAAGCAAAGCTAATGCCATGCATCATCTTTCCTTTAAATATTCCATTACTCACTCTCCAATGGTCTCATATGGAGGAAATCAGTTTGATTTCTGTCTCACTTTCATGATCTGGGCATTGTCCATGACAAAACAGTGACACTGAAGGAACAGGTGTTGGTTATAACCAGCATTTTGTTCTGATCTAAAGAATGTAGTGGAGATCAGATGCTAAATTTCACCATGCAAATCTTAGGATACTGATGCATTTCTTGCCACTATCCTTCCTTTAACTAGTGTAATGTTTTCTGTCTCTGACATTTAGAGAATGATCTGGCCTGCTTGCAGTACATACAAATTTTCACAGCTAGGCTGTTGACTGTCAGTCTTGGTACCTGTCACATTATGCCTGTGCAAAAAGGTCAGTGGTCACTGTAAGCTGTAAATTAACATATTTTTAAGATTCTTACCCTTACCTGTACGTTTCATGCCCTAAATTACCTCAGTCCTGCTTATTAGAAAGATCTGCCAAGTTCTTTATCAACTCAGGTCATCAGGTCAGTGGCAGCTAGGCTCCTCAGAACCATTGGCTTCAAATCTCTAGCAAAATTTAATTTCCTTATTTTGTCACGCTTATGCAGAATCAGTTACATGCTCTCATTCAAGCATGCAGATTGCAGTCTGCCTTCAAGATGTTCCTGACTTCCCATCTTTTTAGTAACATGTACTGAGCTTATCAGGAACACTCATTGCAGTCTTAAAATTTTAAACTTTTATTGGAAGAGTAAGTTAAATCTGTATTATTCTGTTATAATTACTTAATCTTATATTGATGGGATTTAGCAGACTTTATTTATTTACTTACCTACTTAATTACTTGCTTAGAAGATGCCTTTCCCCCTGTACTTGCAGTCCATCAGCCCTCTTCCTACTGGGATTGAGCCCATTCATCCCATCTCACTCAGGGAGTCACTGGTAATGGGTGATAGCCAAAGAGAAGGAGCCATCATCTAGGCAGCCCTGAATGATATTCTGCCCTCATTATACATCTATGCGAGCAGTAAGAAGGGCTCTGATTTAATTCCTGAACCCACCTCTTAAGGGTAACATTAATGCCTGTACCTTCACCAGGGCTTACTGTACCTTCCCCATGTAAATACTCTCACCCCAAACACAAATGAGGATTACCATCACCAGCATTATAAGTCAAACCTAGAGCCCCATTTAACAGCTGCACCCTATTCAACTGCAAACCTCCACTTGTACGTGATGAAGCAACCAAATGGATGATTTGTGCCTACCCCCAGGTAAGTGAGTCAATGCTAGCTGCCTGCTCCTACTAACCCTCACCCCTGTCAAGCTTTTCCATTGCCCAAACTACTATTCAAGCTCAGGTTTTCTGGGCCATAGAACATTATGCTTCTATGCCACATTGCCTAACATGCTATTATTTAATGTTTTATATGTAAAATGCTTACTTTTAAACATTTTAATTATTTTAAATAAATAACAAATAAATGACAGTGTACCTGTTAAGGAAGTTGAAACAGTGATACATGAGTATGATGAAGAAATAGAAGCAAAGATTAAAAGAATGAAACACTGTTTGTAATATAAATAAGGGTAGTATAGAATGTGATTTTTAAGGAAACAAGTGGATTTATTAAAATATTTGGGACAATGTTTGGTTTGAATAAGATATAGAAACAGAAGTTGGAACAAAGAGTAATAAAATAAAGAAAAGGGAAAAATCATATAGAACAGATTCTGTCAAAGTAATTCCTTGTCTCTTGTCTTATCACAATGCTTTCACATTTGACTTGTGTAATAATTATAATAGATAAACAGTATTAATATAATGACCCCACATATAAGTTAATTCAAGAAGTGAAGGACTGTTTAGCTAAGAAAAGAGAACTATTTTGCATAGTAACACTGGAGAAGGGAATAATGCTATTCATTGGGATTCACTCAAATTATATTTATGTGGTAGGATTATTTGTTGCTGCCATAATGAAATAAAGGAATAAGATAAAGAATCAGTTAAATTACAATAAAATGTAAATATTGCTATGTTAAAATTTCAAAAAAGTGAAGCTATTTTCCTAGACTCAGTGAAAGCCTTAAGATGCATTAATATTAAATCTTAAAATACATACAGTTCTAGAAAAGGTGAAATTACTGTCATAGGTGGTGTTGCGGTAGCATTGTCGCCTCACAGTAAGACGCTGTCCGGTTCGATTCTCAGCTAGAGCGTCTTCTGCGTGGAGATATGTGTGAATGGGCGTACCTTCGTTGAAGGTTGTGTGTCAGGGCTGGTAACTCGGCACGTAAAAATCAACTACCAATCATTAGCGGACCGGAGTTCTGTTGTGGCGACCCCTAACTGGGAAAAGTCGAAAGACACAACAGCATTCAATAACACCTAAGGGATTACATAGATTACCAGATATATTTTAATTTTCTTGTTGATTAATGCCTGGAATCATACAAATTGTACTCAGACTATAGAAGCTAATAGAAAGGAATGAAAAACTTAATAGAAAATAAAGCTCCTGAAACAGATAAGATAATTGCAAATATTTAAAAAGTATTTTCAAAAAATGTTATTGAGTTGTAAAAAGTTTTGATTTATGTACAAAATGAAAATATAATTCTTCTCTCTTGCAAATATATATTGACAGTTCTTTTACTGAAACATAATAAAGACCCAAACATATGTGCACTATAAAGATTAAGTTAAAATATTTCATTTAAATATTTACCTCAATATTTTTCAGTAGATTAAAATAATGTTTCCAAATCAGAGTAAAATCAGAGTAAATGAAGACAAAATTAAAAGAATGATAAAACTAATTGACTAGCCAAGTATTAATTACTATTAATATATATCAAACAGAGTAAATGAAGACAAAATTCAAAGAATGATAAGACTAATTGACTAGCCAAGTATTAATTACTATTAATATATATTAATATATTATTAATTATTATTATATAATATTATATATTATTATATATTAGTAGATATTTCTCAAGTAATAAGCATTGCAAAAGGAACTAAACAAGAATTATCCCTTTCACTTAATTTGTTTGCTTTAACACTGGACTATTAACAAACTCCATTAGACAAAAATGGATTTCAACGTGGAGAACAATTGACATTATTGGTTTCTGATGATGTTTTATTAACATTAATCAACATTAAGTTATCCATAATGTATGCAGCCAAATAAATTCATGAACCAACTGGAAATGAATGAAAACAAAACCTAAAGAATAAAAACATCCAAACATCCAAAATAACTCAACTCTACACTTAAATGCAAAAACAAATCTGCAAGGGGTTAAAGGCTTTCATTTAATTTTGACATCATCAGAACTTGCACTGTAAAATAAAAAAGTATATATAAGCAAAAAACCCTGCCAACTAGTACACACACCCAAAGTCCACCAATCAATTAACAGCAAAGTTATACAGGTTCCTGTTACAAAAACTAAATAGTTAAAAATGTAATATTACAATGTTTTGTTAAAAAAAAGAAAAAATCAAGGAAAAAAATCTAGCATCTACTTGCTCTCATTTTCAAAACACTTGAAATAGAAACATTTTCATTTAACCCAGGGTGTTGTGTGGCTTCAAAATGCAACTGCAGCATCTCATGTTTTGAATGGGAACTTTATAGGGTTACCTGGGAACCACGGCACTCTTCCATTGAGTAATAGTGAAGACATTGCTTCTATGAGCTGTGTTACCAGCTGGTTGGATCATTTTGACCTGGGTGGCACTAGGGAATATATTCAAAGTCCTGACGGAAGGTTTCTAAATTTATATGAGCAAATATCTGCTTTGGAGAACAGCCTCTTCAAATTTAAAACATTACAGTGTGATAATTATTTTCTGACTGAGAGTATTAGAAAACAACATGTCCCTAAAGGTTTGAGGCTTTGGAAGCACCTGCAAGGGGTGGAGCCTAATTCACCTCTACACCTGGAACTGGTGGAATTATTTGACCGTACAGGTCTTGAAATTTCCCGGTTGTTGCTTAAGGATAATGAGAGGTGTATGGCAAAGCATAAGGAAGGCATTTCCAAACTCAAGGATTCTATAGTCAATGATTTGAACTTTTCAAAGTACAGAGCACATTTTAACGGGGTGACCACTAACGTGGAGAACAAGTTAATTCATGCTAAGGCTCATAAAGACCGTAAGATTGTTAGAGATGAGTTGGATTATAAAAATCACAGAGTCTATCCAATCCCGTTTAGTGCGAGGAGTCCAGACAGGTTCCAGGATGCAGTGAGAGATGTTGATGGAGGAGAAGACCTGGAGGTAAGAGAAGATTATGAACCCCCCTTTGGATGTTCTTTCTGTGAGATGCTCATCAAGGTTGGATAACAAGGTGAACAATTTGGGCAACCAGGTAGTAACAGGTTCAGATTTTCCATCGAGATGGAGAACTGGAACAGGAGGAACATGAGGAACAAAAGGAGACCTCATTAATGGCTTTGGGGGGTGTTTTTGAGGATGTACAACCCACTCATGCAGGTACTGTGTCTATTTCTTCCTTCTTTGATTTTAAGATTTATAATTATACCACACTGGCCATTGACCTGGAACATCATAAAGTGTTTTTGAAGGGCTTCAATTTCATTCCTGCTAGCTGGATGCCCATGGAGGACACTTTGGTTGATCTCAAATTATTTACATGAAAAGCAAATTTAGGATCGATAATGGAAGATAAGGACATTGATAAGGATTGTAGTGTGGACCTAAAAAGGAAAAGTATGGCAACCTCCCCTCTTCATCCTGCTCTGCTCATGTTTGAAAGTGCATGTGAGAAAGAAATTCGAGAATTGTTGAATTGTAAAAGGAAGGAAAAAAGTCTTCAATTTGACATTAGATGAGAGAGCAGTATTGAATGGTGTTATGTATGACAAGAGTATAAGATGAATGAAACCTGACAAGGAAGAGGGGATGGTGGTCATGGACGTACATGTTTACACAGGAAGGGTGATGAAACTATTGAATGATGTAAATGTTTACACAGTGGTTTCTGTGAATGAAATCAATATTGTGTAGTGTGGGATCAAAGTTGCTTTAGATGAACTTTTGTTGTTTGATCACATAACTATAACTTTGAGTTTATGTGAATTCTTGAGAGTAGAACATCCCGTGATCCTGAGAATTTTTGGAATTCTGAAAGTCCATTCTTTTGTGGAAGACCCTCTGTTACAACCTATTGTAGTGGCACATGGTTCAGTTACTGAGCCAAAAGTCAAGTTTATTGATTTTAAACTGAAGAATATTTTTGTTCCTTTTTCTCACATTAAGGATTCTTGGGACTTGATTAACAAATTAAGGGATGTACAATATGGAAACTCACCCCTCATGATGACTTGTAACATTCAAAGTCTGTTCATAGTAATCCCGCAAGATACTGGATTAGACTGGATTGGAAAGGTTGTGACCAGATTTGGGGTTCTGAATGATACATGCACTAAAGTAGTTCAATGGATGAGTTCCAAGAATTTTTGAATAAGTTGCAGACCAGTACTTCATTTCTTAGGTTTACGTATACCATCAACAATGATAAAATCCACTATTTGGGCATGGAGATTTCCTAGACTCCTCAGGGTGGTTTCACTACCCAAATTTACCATAAACCTAGTTATTGCAATGCTTTTTTTTTTTTTGCTTTTGACAATTGTCACCCCTTTTTTCAAAAGAAAGGGGTGGTAAAAAGTCAGTTGATTAGAACTTCCAGGTTGACATCACTTGACAATGTTTGGAGCAGTTTCGAGTTTTGAAGGAAATGTTTCTTAACAGGGGTTACCTAATATCCCTGATTAATAAATTACAGGATGAGGTTTGGGCACATCATAAAGATCGGTATTCTCTGAGCATTTCCATGGGGTTGGAACAAATGGCCACTATAAGACAGGAACCCAAGGAGGCTCTGAATTTCAATAACAACATGGTTATGTACTATTTCTTAGATGCTGGGGACATACAGAATATTATTCGGAAGAACTGGCATTTGTTATCTAACAACTCTGATATTAATCAACATCTGTCTATGTTCCCTAGTTTCACTACAAAACAAATAACAAACTTCTGCTGGAGAAACCATTTTCTGGGTATGGGGACCCACCAGTTACAAGAAAGTGTGGTCATTGTAACCAATGTGCCTTTATTTGCTCCCCTGTTCCTGAGGTTTGGTCCACTAGATTAAAACAGATTAAGAGTGGTGGAAGATATAGCTGCAACTCTGAGAGAGTTGTTTATCTTGCATTATGTAACACTTGTATGGCATTTTACATTGGTAAGACTGTGTACTCTCTCAATAAGAGGATATACCAGCATTTGTATAGTGTTTGGAGAAATGACAATAGAAGTGCCTTGGCCAGGCACTCCAATGTATATCCAGGGTTTCAAACGTTTACATTTTTGGTTTTAGAACTACTTAAAGCCAGGGTATTCTCAGGGGATTGGATGAATCTCCTTTTACAATGTGAGATGCAGTGGCAGTTGTATTTTGATACCACACAACACCCCAGGTTAAATGAAAATGTTTCTGTTTCAAGTGCTTTGAAAATGAGAGTGAGTAAATGCTAGATTTTTCCCTTGATTTTTTTTCTTGTTTTTTTAACAAAACTTTGTAATATTACATGTTTAACTATGTAGTTTTTGTAACAGGAACCTGCATAATTTTGCTGTTAGTTGATTGGTGGACTTTGGGGGGTGTGTACTAGTTGGCATTTTTTTTTTGTTTATATATAAAGACTTTTTTATTTTACAGTGGTGGTACTGATAATGTCAAAATTAGATGAAAGCACTTAACCCCTTGTACATTTGTTTTTGCATTAAAGTGTAGAGTGGAGTTCGTTTGGACGGTTGGACATTTTTATTCATAACGTATGCAGCTAATACTATCAAAACCTTTTAAAAGGATTTCCAAACTAAATGTAATGAGAGTAAGGCAGAAGCAATCATAATAAATAAAGAGGTAAATCAATCAGTATTAGAACAGTATAAATAGTATTGGTAGTGTAAAATATTTAAATACTCAGGAATTACATTATGTGAAACTTGTAAAACAGGATTCAAATCAATTCTAAAAATATTACCAAAGATTTTAAAGATATGTTCCTAATCTGGAAATGAAAGGCAGTTTTTATACTGAGTGATAAATTAAGCCTAATCAAAATGACACTATTGCCAAAATTGCTATATATAACTCAAACTGCATCATTAATGCAAATCAAGTCTCATATTAAAGAATTAATTAAGATGTTTGTAACTTTCTTTTTCTGCCCAGTTAAACCAAAATGTGCTTTCATCTTATCAGAATATGGAAAAATGAAGGGCCTCAAAGTAACCTTCTGGAATTCAAAGACAGCCTTGCCGTGGTGCTTTTGCATGAAGATGTGCAGCACCACCATGGTGGGCTGCCTTCACAGCTTTGCTACATGATAATGAAGCACTCCAGCAATGTGTCATATGCTAATTAGCCATGTGCTGTTCCCCCTGAAACTACCTGTGTTAAGAAAGCATTTACACAACCGAGCGATTAATCACTTGGCTGCATAAATTAGTATGGCTGCTCCTAGCTGCTCACAGTAATAAACACAGTCCCAACTGAATTTTATTAGTGAGCTAGTGCTAGGAGCGAGTGCATGAATGTATTTGAGTGGCTTCATGTGCAAGTATGTGTGAATATATGTGAGGGGTCCCTATTAATTTGACAAAGCTTTAGATTGTCGAACTATAAAAGATCGACAGCTAAAGATCAAAAGAGCCAAACCGCGAACGGCCAGCTAAGCAAGTTTTTTCTCAGGAAAAGAATTTGATTGGCCGTTAATGGGAATTTTCCCTTTCCCCAATGTGGAGCAATCTCAGAGTTAGTATATTTAGTTGGGGGGTGAGGGGCACAGCCACCCACTTAATTCAGGTTGAAAGGTTTTTGTTTTGTGTAACAGCCAAGCAAATTCTTTCCATGGGAAAAAATTCACTTAGCTGATCATTCGTGGTTTGGGTGTTTCAATCTTTAGCTGTCAATCTTTTGTAGTTCAACAAGCTAAAGTTTCATCAAATTAATAGGAGCCCTATGTGAGTATGTGTCTGCCTGGAAATTAGCTTGGAGTGTGGTGGGTGTGATGGTGATGCTTTAACACTCGCCTAGACTTATGAGTAAACCTTTCAATAGTGAGTCAGTGAGGACTATTACACACCACTGCTAACTCTTAATACGTGGGTCAGGGGGACCACTACACATCAAGACTAATGCTTAATAATTTAGTTAGGGTAGCACTAGACACTAGTGAAAACCTTTTGTTCATGCCTTAACAGCACTTGCACATAAAGAGGATTAGGTGGGGAAACACTATATACCAGGATGGCCTCTTCTTTCATGCTTAATTGGCTCTTACATGTACAGGGATTGGGTGGAAAAATACTTGACACCATCATTACTGTGGATAGTGTGCCTTAAAGGCACTTAATTAAAAAAAAAAAAAAAGATAGTGCATTGAACCACTAGGCAGAAGGGATAATATTATGTACTATACCTTAAAAGAAGTCAAGCCCTGCACCCTTGCCACAGTAAATATCAGAACTAACATGCTGCTTTGAGAAGTTAGTGTAGTTAGGGTTTTTTACTTTTATAGTGAGGAAACAATACCTGAAACAAGTTTGTGATGTATGGGTGGAGGGGAGGAAATGTGAACATTAAGCGTACTTCTCAACATCAAAGCACAAGACAGAATAACAAAAAGGGATAGCTTGTAAATATATCTCCTACAAGCTTAAAAAGTCGATAGCTTAACAGCTTTTCACTACTATGGATTTACTGAAGTATATTTAATGTGAATCTCAACTGTCTGCCATTAAGGACTGTCTGTAATCATACATGAATTACCAAAGAATAGAAAAAGCTACACTGGGTACATTCTGACAACAGGAACAGGAACTGGTTATGTGGTGTGTGTGTGTGTGTGTGTGTGTGTGTGTGTGTGTGTGTGTGTGTGTGTGTGTGTGTGTGTGTGTGTGTGAGTGTGTGTGTGTGTTACTGTCTGTTTATTTGTGGGAGATTGACTGAGGTGGTTGCCTGCAATAACATGATACGGCAGTCACTGTTAACTACTGCAGAAAAGTCCTGATCTCCATGTGTGGTAGTCAAGGGGAATTCAGAGGCATGCAGATAAGCCAATAATAAGATCTTTCCTCATTACTGCTAATGTGGCTCTGAATCAGAAACCACTACATGCCAGAAACAGAACCTTTTTACTGCAGCCCTTAAAGTAAGTACAATGGTACTTTATAAATCCTCAGGGACTTATTGACATTGAATCTTATATCACTGCATCTATATTCATTAGGTAGGAAAAATTTACTCTGCAGAATAGAAAGTACTGCATAAACAAACTTTTAGCATATCAAGTTAACTAATACGTATTATAGATTATAAAATGCTGTGGATATTAAATAAATGCCTGTATATGTATAGTCCTGTTCTTACAAACTCTAAATATATACACATTATATTGATGTTCTTTACAATTTTATATTTAAATAGCAATCATTAAAAGAGGATTTTCCCTAAATTTCCAATGAGATTCAGGCCATGTTTTAATGAAACCTCTAATGTAAGAAAAATGTTAAATTTAAAGTTCAATGGTTTATCCTTTTGGTGAAGTAATTTAACAGGAACCAAAATTCTGTCAGCAGATAATATTTTTCATATGTATAAAAGAGATACTGAAGTTACTGGTTAAAAGTATCACACAGCTCATCTTCACAAAGACACAAAATATGACCAGAAATAAAAGCAAAGACGAATCCAATGTTGTTGCACTATATAAAGTATATATTAGTGAATGAAACAGCATGTTTTTCTATCATATCAGAAATTATTCATAGGTATAATATGGATCATTTATACCTACCTCTTACTGTAATTATCTAAGTATAACTAATTATTTAGATTTGAAAGACATAAATAAGACCATAATTGTAAGTTTAGCTAGAGAGTCATCATTAATATGGAATTTGTTTACGTATACATGTATTAATAAATTGTTCAATATTTCACACAGAATAGGGAACTATACAATAAGGATTATGACTATTATCAAAGATGTATTTCAAGAGTAAGAGCTTATTGGCAACATATTTTGATAACTGTAATCTGGTAACAGGATTTTGGACAAAATGTGATCTGTTTGTTCAAACACTGTGATCAGATAAATTTGACTTAATAGTTCATCCAATTCAGTGCACCAACTCCTTCATACATTAATAAAGATGAGTTGCTACTCATTTGGTATCTTTTAGTTATGGCACTTAAAACAATAACTACTGAAAAAAATCTCTCATGCCTCCTTTTCTGAATTACTGTATGCAACTACTACTCTTAATGGAAATGAACTGAATGCTATGACAAATGTAAATGGAGATCTACTAATTGCAGGTTTTAGCCTAAACTGTCATTAACACTGTAAAATATAAGGATTTTCTTCTGTGGTAATATAATTTTTTTCTCTTTAAAATAACCTGGGCTTCATTATAATATATTGCTGAATGACTTTTTTTTCTGTTTAAAATAATCAGGGCTACATTATAATACATAGCTGAATATGAGTTACCAAGACTTAAGAGGATGATTTGACATGCCTTGTGATTATAGTACCTGGATTAATTTATATTTAAATAAAATGCAAGCTTTTAATTATTCTTAAAATTGAACCAGTAATCAGTACTAGTTCAGTTTTTGTTTGAGTTCAGTGTCACTCAAATATATGATTAGTATGCTGAAGTATTTTGTATGCTGTACGTTTGTTTTTTAGTGAATCATTAATAAAGTTTAGAAAGAAGGCAGGTTAATCTAAACAACATGCTACATTTCAATTATTTATTCACCAATCATTTAATGGTTGTCCAGAAAATTTGAGATAAGAATTATTTCTGTAAACATTTGCGCTAACATGGTTCTGTAGGTTTAATAACAATACAAAGGATATAATATATCTGAATACTTAGCAAAGAGCTAAGTATGCTTTATATGGTAGAGTTTATTGAAGCTGTATTGAGGTCTGTAAGCAAATATTCGAAAGACAGCATATGGAGAAAGGAGTTGTTTGGAGTGTTAAGAAAAACTGGGATGGGTTTTCTGGATTAGAGTATGGAAAACAATAAAAGAAATTATATTACGTTTAAAGAAGTAAGGGTTAATGCCTGAAGTGTATAATGGAAAAAGAGATTTATAATGCAATTAGAAAGAATGAACTGGAAAAAAATGCAAACTTAAAAAACAAAAGATGGGAAAGAGTATCTTAAAAAGTAATATGATACCTGTGGAAATATGGGTCACAACATGGATGATTGTACATGAAAAATATATGTACACAAAAGTGAATATAAGACATAAAACTTTAAATGAAAGACTTTGTCTAAGGGAAAACATAACAGAGATTTTCAATTATAATTCATTTTCTTATGGAATGCACTTTTGCTAAGACACTCTGGAAGTGTTTAAGTAAGATGTGGGAATATGTTGGGGAAATAACTTTAATGGAGTTAATCTGAGGATATTTGATGAATCTAAATGAGGAGTACAGAGGCAAGCTTTATAAGAATTATTACATTATTAAACATGCAGTATTTCAAGTAAAGGATAAAGTTCATTTGGAAACTATGGGGTTGGAAAAGGGAAGTATTGCACGACAAATAGAGGCAAAACTGTTTATCATACAAGGAAACAATTATAATTTTGATGAGCAAAATTTCTAGAAATGCAAATATAAGATGATACAGCATTTTATGTGCATTAGAAAAGGATATAAGGATTAGTTCCAGGATTAAGTTTTAAAACTAGTTTAAAATTTGAACCTCTGCTACTTTTGGTATGTACCATAAAATTTTAATTTCCACCACTGCTACCACAAGCTAAAAGGGAGGAGGATCTTTGTTTAATGTCACATACAAGATATGGAGGTTCAAGCATGTACTTTAAAAAAATGAATATTTGCTTTTCATTGTGGTTACTCTATTTACAATATATGTCTGGGGTGCAAACACTGGGTCTTTTAGCCAAGATGCCTGAGAATAATCAAGCTACCAGAGGTTCATACATCCTCAGTCCACTTTAATAGATGAAGACCATAACTACATCTCATAAATACCAGTCACCTATTTCCAAGTTATAGAATTGGTTATTTTATATGCAACTCAGGAGTTCATTAAGAAAGTTAGAATTTCTAAAAGACTAGTGGATAAAATCCTTATACTTTGGCTTATGAATAATTCATTACCTTTACTTCTTCCTTCTGGCTTCTTGATTTGCACAAACTAATGGCCATCTTGTGCTCAAGGAGTTGTTCTAAGTCTCTATAGAGACAGTAACTGCAAAAGGTGCTTACTCATAGGATCTCTTACAAGGAAAGGCCTGTTCTTAAATTTAATCCTACAAAAATCCTTTTAAAGCAACTTCCTTAACTTCAGATTTTACTCAGACACCAAAGTGCTGAGGAGAAAGTGATGGGACAGATCTGGAGCATCTGGACAGAAACTTGTAACACTGTATCACCCAATCTTTTTATGATGAATACAGGCTCCATTCCCACCACTGACTTCTACTACAAGAGTTTGGCTGGCAGTCACGTTGTAAGATGTTATGAGCTTTAGTCATAATTGCCCAAGCATAATAGCTTGGGTTTGAAATTTCTCAAATTTAGTTGCTGACTTCATAATGTAGTAAGATGGAAACCCATTACTGAAAGGTGTGGATACTCCAAAGCCTGCACATCTTGGAGAAACAAACAACAAACAAATGCTACAGTGTCTGTCACTAACAACTCTTTCATTAATGACCTTGGAGTGAGAATAGTAAAGTAAGGTGGATGAAGCTTCCCAGTGGGGTGCAGTAAGGTTTCTTATTGCAAAAATGCTTTTAATGTATTTCTTATTCACTCATAAATGGATGAAATGAAGCAAATGCATTGTGACAAAGTGTATATTCAACTGCCATTTACAACCTGTCATGACTGAGCTCAAGAGAGCCCAGCTGTGATGAAACAAGTAAGCAAAGTGCATCCATAACAGTATAGCTATACATTCAAGACATGCTACTTCTTGCTTTTCTTTAATGATACTGTCCTTAGTGAATTAACAATACACACTTGCACATGTTCACACTGGCACCATATTTATAGGAATATATTGAAAAGAATCACTGCACATTGTGAAATTTTCAGGCAGTAAATGCACCACATTTCTTTACAAAACTTCTTCTTCTTCTTCTTTCAGCTGCTCCCATTAGGGGTCGCCACAGCAGATCAACTGTTTCCATTTCTTCCTGTCCTCTGCGTCTTGCTCTGTCACACCAACTACCTGCATGTCCTCTCTCACCACATCCATAAACCTAATCTTAGGTCTTCCTCTTTTCCTGTTACCTGGCAGCTTCATCCTTAGCATATTTTTCCCAATATACTCTGCATCCTTCCTCAGCACATGTCCAAACCAATGTAATCTTGCCTCTCTGGCTTTGTCTCCAAACCATCCAACCTGGGCTGACCCTCTAATATACTTATTCCTAATCCTGTCCATCCTCGTGACACCCAGTGCAAATCTTAACATCTTCATCTCTGCCACGTTAAGCTCTGACTCCTGCCTTTTTGTCATTGCCACTGTCTCCAACCCATATAACATAGCTGGTCTCACTACCCTCTTGTAGACCTTCCCTTTCACTCTTACTGGTACTCGTCTGTCACAAATCACTCCTGACACTCTTCTCCACCCACTACATCCTGCCTGTACTCTCTTCTTCACCTCTCTTCCACACTCACCATTACTCTGAACTGTTGATCCCAAGTACTTAAACTCATTCACCTTCACCACCTCTACTCCCTGCATCCTCACCATTCCTCTATCCTCCCTCTCATTCACACACATATATTCTGTCTTAGTCCTGCTGACCTTCATTCCTCTTCTCTCTAGAGCATATCTCCACCTCTCCATGGTCTCCTCCACCTGTTCCCTACTCTCACTACAGATCACAATGTCATCTGCAAACATCATGGTCCACGGGGACTCCTGTCTGATCTCATCTGTCAACCTGTCCATCACCATTGCAAATAAGAAAGGACTCAGAGCTGATCCTTGATGTAATCCCACCTCCACCTTAAACGCATCTGTCACTCCCACTGCAGACCTCACCGCTGTCACACTACCCTCATACATATCCTGTACCACTCTTACATACTTCTCTGACACTCCCAACTTCTTCATACAATACCACAACTCCTCTCTAGGCACCTTGTCATATGCTTTCTCTAAATCCACAAAGACACAATGCAACTCCTTCTGACCTTCTCTGTACTCCTCCATCAACACTCTCAGAGCAAACATCGCATCTGTAGTGCTCTTTCCTGGCATGAAACCATACTGCTGATCACTAATCATCACCTCCCTTCTTAACCTAACTTCCACTACTCTTTCCCATAACTTCATGCTGTGACTGATCAGTTTAATCCTTCTGTAGTTACTACAGCTCTGCACATCACCCTTATTCTTAAAAATTGGTACCAAAACACTTGTTCTCCATTCCTCAGGCATCCTCTCACTTTCCAAGATTTCATTAAACAATCTAGTTAAAAACTCCATTGCCATTTCACCTAAACACCTCCATGCTTCCACAGGTATGTCATCGGGACCAACAGCCTTTCCATTTTTATCCTCTTCATAGCTATCCTTACTTCCTCCTTGCTAATCCACTGCACTTCATGATTCACTATCCGCACATCATCCAACCTTCTCTCCCTCTCATTGTCTTCATTCATCAACCCCTCAAAGTACTCTTTCCATCTGCTCAACACACTCTCCTTGCTTGTGAGTACGTTTCCCTCATTATCCTTTATCACCCTTACCTGCTGCACATCTTTACTAGCTCAGTCCCTCTGTCCAGTCAATCGGTACAGGTCCTTTTCTCCCTCCTTAGTGTCCAACCTTTTATACAACTCTTCATATGCCTTATCCTTAGCCTTCGCCACCTCTCTCTTTGCCATGCACCTCATCTCCTTATACTCTTGTCTACTTTCTTCATCTCTTTGACAATCCCACTTCTTCTTCACCAACCTCTTTCTCTGTATATTCTCCTGTACTATTTCATTCCACCACCAGGTCTCCTTGTCCTCCTTCCTCTTTCCAGATGTCACACCAAGCAACTTTCTAGCCATCTCTCTTACTAGCTCTGCTGTAGTTATCCAGCTATTCGGTAACTCTTCACTGCCACCCAGTGCCTGTCTTAACTCTTCCCTGAACATCACCTCACAATTACCCTTTTTCAATTTCCACCATTTGATCCTTGGTGCTGCCCTCACACTCATCCTCCTCTTCTTGATCACCAATGTCATCCTACAAATCACCATCCTATGCTGCCTAACTACACTTTCCCCTGCCACCACGTTACAGTCTCCAATCTCCTTCAGATTGGCCCTTCTACATAAGATATAATCCACCTGTGTGCATCTTCCTCCACTCTTGCATGTCACCCTGTGCTCCTCCCTCTTGTTAAAATACGTATTCATCACAGCCATGTCCATCCTTTTCGCAAAATCCACTATCATCTGACCTTCTGCATTCCTTTGCTTAACACCATACCTACCCATCACTTCCTCATCCCCTCTGTTCCCTTCACCAACATGCCCATTGAAATCTGCTCCAATCACCAGTCTCTCACCCTTGGGTACAGTCACCACCACTTCATCTAACTCACTCTAAAAATTTTCTTTCTCATCCATCGCACATCCAACTTGTGGAGCATCTGCACTAACAACATTCATCATTACACCATCAATTTCCAGCTTCATAAACATCACTCTATCCGACACTCTTTTCACCTCCAAAACACTCTTAGCATACTGTTCCTTCAGGATAATGCCTACGCCATTTCTCCTCCCATCTACACCATGATAAAACAATTTGAAACCGCCTCCGATACACCTAGCCTAGCTCCCCTTCCATCTGGTCGCTTGCACACAGACAATATACCAACCGTCCTTTGGTCCATCATACCAACTAGCTCTCTCCCTATACCAGTCATACTGCCAACATTCAAAGTTCCAACCCTCACTATCACAGTCCTAGCCTTTACCTGCCTTCGGGCATGCCTTCTGCCTCTTCTCCTCCTTCTGCCAACAGTAGCCCAATTTCCACCATCACCCTGTTGGCCAACAGTACAGGTTGCGGTCGTTGTTAACCCAGGCCTCGACCGATCCGGTATGAATTTCTGTACTGTTTTCTGCATGAATGGTTTGGCAAAATTTTATGCCGGATGCCCTTCTGGCACCAAGAAATGCACTGGCTTGTGCATCCCCAGTGGCTGGGTTACCAAATTTCTTTACAAAACAATTGAATATTATTGGAACAATATAAAATGTAGCTAAAATGTAAATGTATATATATATATATATATATATATATATATATATATATATATATATATATAGATTCACTTCATAATCTCGAAATACTGAAATATCGAATTTCAGTACCTCAAGACCATGAAGTCGAAAATCCAAATAACTGAAACCACAAAACCGTGAAACACAAACTCTCAAAACCACGAAACCACTTATTTTTCTTTCGGCTTTTCCTGGTTAGGGTTCATCACAGTGGATCACCTGTCTGCTCATGATTGGCAGTAGAGTTTTACAGTGTCAAGTTGCCAGCCCGGTGCCCAACCTTCTACAGAAGGCACATACATGCACAAACTCACACCTAGGACCAATTTAAAGTGTCCAATCCACCTACAGCATGTCTTTGGGATGTGGGAGGAAATCAGAACACCTGGAGGAAACCCACGCAATCAGAGGGAGGACATGCAGACTCCGCACAGAAGACACCCCAGCCGAGGATCGAACCAGAGAACCTCTTGCTGTGAGGTGGCAACGCTAACCGCTGTACCACTACGGCCGCACAAAC